>NW_005355292.1:401807-410479 GCF_000412655.1 Myotis brandtii | reverse complement strand
GGGCCCTTGACCTGGGGACGGATCAGGAGGCGGCATCTCGTCTGGCGGTGGGGCTGGGAGGCGGGTTCTCAGTGAGTGGGCGGGACCTGCGCGCTGCTTCCCCGCGGGCGCTGGGTGTCCATCACCGGGGGCCACTAGCTCGCTCCCTCGCTGTGAGACTGTCCCCTAAGACCTCACCCAAGTGGGCAGGGTGGCTCCGCCTCTCACCCGGAGTTCCCCTGACCCACCCAGCAAAAGGGGACGTCGGTCACTGGATCAGCCGGCCTGAGGAGGGGTTTGGAGTTGCAGATCGGAGAACCGTGGGATTTAGAAAGCTGGGACCCATGGCTCACCCCATCCTTCCCGTCACCCAAGCCCTCAGGAGGAGGTGGGCCGCAGAAGGCTCGGGCACTCTGATTACGGTGCCTCCTCCCCACACACCGCACCTTTCCACCCTTGGCATCAGCGAAGTGAATAAATTAATTCATGAGATGAGCTTCCTTCCATGCACTCTGGCTCAGAAATGGGGCTTCTCGTCAACTCTAAAGAGCATTCATATTTACAGATAAACTGTAACCCCTTCCGGTCGTTCTCACGAGCCTTCGGACCTGGCCAGTTCAGACCCGCCCAGCCTGGCCTGACAGCTGCAGGGCGAGAGGCACCGTGAAGGGTGTGGTTCTCCTGAGCACCCGTTGCACCAGCTGGGAAGCAGTGCCAGCCAACCCAAGCAGTGCCACCTGTTGACGGAGGTGGTAATTTTGTAGAGGCCTCTACCCATTTAAGATCCCTTGGGAATTTTCAGATCTAGTCCAGGGCTCCTGAAGGCAAGGCAATCATGAAAGTGTTGTTTTTTGGGTGGTGGGGATAGGGGTGGGACTGGGAGGACCATGAACACTATAAATTGTACAGAACCTTTTGAATAGATGTATGTTTCTGGAGAAAGAGTATATAGTTTGTCTCAGATTCCCAAGGGGATCTATCACCTCTCTCAAATAACCAAGAATCCTCCTATGTAATAAAAGGCTAATATGCAAATTGTCCCCTCAGGAGTTCCACCGACTGGGAGTTCGACTGCTCACTATGACGTGTGCTGACCACCAGAGGACGGCACAGAACAAAGGAAGGCCCCAATTGGCCCTGATCACCAGCCAGGTCTAGGGATCCTACCTGTGCACGAATTTCAAGCACCGGGCCTCTAGTCTATATACATAAAAGACTAAGTGACCATCTGTCCGACTGGTAGCTATGACATGCACTGACCACCAGGGGGAAGATGCTCAACACAGGTGCTGCCATGACGCCCACTGGCCATTTAAAAATAAATGGCACCATGGACCTGGCGCTGACAAACCAACACTTGGCTTCCCCCAAGTGGGACACAGGCCCCGCCACCACCCCAGAGCGACACCCCACCAAATCACAGCCAATGCTGACAAGACCCCATGGCATAAAATGAGGTGCCCTGCCCAGCCCAGCCCAGCCATGGTTGCTATGGGCACTGGGTAATGATGTCACATAGCAACGCCCAGCTTCCTCTCTTTAGTGCAGTGGTTCTCAACCTTGGCTGCACGTTAGAATCACCTGGGAATCTTTTTAAAATCCTTGTGGCCCCACCCCATAACAAAGAAACAGAATTTCCAAAGGATGAGGCCCAGAAATCAGGATTTTAAAAAGATTCCCAGGTGATTCTAATGTGCAGCCAAGGTTGAGAACCACTGCCCTAGTGACTAGCCTCCTTTGAGTTTCTTCAGCCCAGAAACCTGACTTGCTTTATAGCCAGGTGCAAACATTTTACACTTTAACCAAATGTTTGTGAAGTGTTTTCTGTGCCTCATCTCATTTGATACTCACAGAAATCCTGGAGTAGATAGATAGGAGACTCGGTAGAATCCTATTTTCTTTTCATTAGCAATACACATATAGTGATATTAAAACATTTCTTCTAATTCATTTCCTTTCAATGTGCATGGAACCGTGCACCAGGACACTAGTATCTTAATAGTTGGGAATGCTGGATGTCTGGCCTAGCCATTTCCACCTCCATTTGGCACATACCAAGTGCCCCCAATGTACATCCTCTGATGGTCAATTTGGGGAATGGTCTTAAAGTGGAAGCAGAGGGAAACTAAAGTAGTGACCATTTACCAAGAAAAAAAAATTACTTTCATGAAAATTGATGTTCTAATGAAGATATAAACTTCGTTTTTACAAAAACAGTGTTGACAAATGGGAGATTTTTCAAATCCTAGCCTCACTCCACACGACATTGAACTAATAAGAGATGAAAGAACTGCTGATACTCACCATTTAAAAAGAGAGAGAACCAGTCTATTTGTGTTAAAAAACACCAGACGCAACTTTGTTCTAATACAATTATGTAAAATAATACACATGACATAATGTATTTATGTCACCTACCTCCAAAGAACTCCAGGTATGAGGGAAGTTAATTTAAATTAACTTTGACCAATTCAAGTAGTAGTTATACTTGGATTTTCAACTGTGTGGGAGGTTCTCTCTCTCCCTCTCCCTCTCTGAAGTCAATAGAAATATATTTTAAAAAATGAAAGCAGTGAATGTGGAGCTGCCTGTAGTCGGAGAGTACAGAGCGGGCAGGGGAGGCATCTGAAGAATCACCTGGGCTATAGGCCTGAGGGGAGGGGAGCGGTTAAGGAGAAGACATCTGCATATGTTGGAGCAAAGAGATGGTCTGGACACAGAACAAGATGAAAAAAGTGGCAGGGCAACCTTGCACACAACCTGGGAAGAACATAGAACGCAAAGCCTAAAAGAAAAGCCCATTATGGAGGAAATCATATCCCCCCCCAAAAATAAATAAATGGAAGACATTCTTCTTGCACCCTTCAAGCTACATCTACAACTTAAATATAAGAACCAATGAAAATGCATTCAAATGAGCTCAGCCAGAGCGGCTTAGTGGTTGAGCATCAACCTATGAACCAGAAAGTTGAAGTTCGATTTCTGGTCAGGGTACATGCCAGGGTTGTGGGCTTGCTCCCCAGAGGGAGGGTTGTGGCATGCAGGAGGCAGCCGATCAATGATCCTCTCTCATCACTGATGTTTCTATCTCTCCCTCTCCCTTCCTTTCTGAAGTCAATAAAATATGATTTTTATAAAATGTACTCAATGTAATAGAACAATGGGATACAAGGCAGAGGCAGAGGTGCAGAGCTAAGGAAACAGGCTAAGTCATCACCCTCCACAGTCAACAGCCCAGGAGCAGCAGAGGGCAGCTGGGAAACCCCCATTGTCTGAGACCTCTAGACCAGCAGCTCTCGAAGTGCCGCAGCAGCCGCAGCAGCCCCAGCAGCCCCAGCAGCCCCTGGGAACTTGTGAGAAGCACCCATTCTTGGGCCCCAGCTCTGGGCAATGATGTAACATGCCCTCCAGCCGGTTCTGACATTTGACAACCTCTAACATTTGACAACCACACGACTAGGTTCTTCCTTGCAGGCTCCAGTGTGGGTGTAACAAAGTCACTTGGCTTGAGTTCAGAACTAGACATCTTCCCACGGGGAGATCGCAATCCACACTCCTGAAGGACAGAAACACACCAGACTCCAGCACCGGAATCCCTTCACCCGCCCCTCATTTATTTAGCAGCAAGCACTACAGAAGTCATTCATCCAGTCCTGGACCACTTTGTCCCGGACTAGCTGGCCCTGAGGCTCAGTGGCATCCGGAGGCAGGAGGGCCAAGTAGACCGGGGTCTCTGCCCCCTCCTCCACAGTCCTGGAGCCGAAATCCCCAGCCATGTCTGTCTTCACCCACCCGGGGCAGCACGCATTGAGCAGAATCCTGTCGGCTTTCCTCTTCTCATCCAATTGCCGGGCCAGGATTCTGGATAAGACCGTGACCCCCAACTTAGACACCCCGTAGGCCGAGTTGGGCCAGCCCTCGCTCTCATGCACTTCATTTTTCGCATCCTCCACAAACTTCTTCATGAGGTCCACCAGGTCCCCCTCTGTGAGGTCCTTGCAGCGAAACATCTCCTGCAGGGGCTGGCAGCACTGCTCCAGGGCGCGGGAGCCCAGCAGACTGCTGATGTTCACCACCCTGCCTGGAACGACAGCGAAAACACGGAAGCAGGTCACACAGACGGCCGCTGGTTGGCTCTGCCACGAGGGACTGTGATTGAATCCTGGTGCAGGTGTAATTGCTGATGAAAAGACACGACTCTAGCCCAGCCCGTGTGGGCCAGTGGTTGGGCATCGACCTATGAACTAGCCCAGCCGTGGGCAAACTACGGCCCGTTTGAAATGAATAAAACTAAAAAAAAAAAAGACCGTACCCTTTTATGTAATGATGTTTACTTTGAATTTATATTAGTTCACACAAACACTCCATCCATGCTTTTGTTCCAGCCCTCCGGTCCAGTTTAAGAACCCATTGTGGCCCTCGAGTCAAAAAGTTTGCCCACCCCTGAACTAGGATGTCCTGGTTTGATTCCCCCTCAGGGACATGCCTGGGTTTTGGGCTTGAGCCCCCGTGTAGGGTGTGCAGGAGGCAGCCGATTGATGATTCTCTTTCATCATTGATGTTTCTATCTCTCTCTCCCTCTCCCTTCCTCTCTGAAATCAATATATATATATATATATGTATGTATATATATATGTATATATGTATATATATGTATACTTAAAAAACATATTATATATATGGAAATGGAAGATAGAAAAGAAAATCAAGTTATGGGAGCTACCCTATGCCTCTGATGAAAATACAAAACCTAAGAGGAAGAAGTGTCCTCTTTTAATCCTCCCCGAGGATATGTTTGTGGGTTTTGCGGGGGAGAGAAAAAAATAGAGAAACAATCAATGTGAGAGAGAAACATCAATTGGTTGCCTCCTGCTCGAGCCCCAACCAAGGTTGGAACCCGAGATCCTCCAGTGCACGGGATGCTGCTCCAAGCAACTGAGCCACACCAGCCAGGGCAAAAGTGTCCTCTTTGATCTAAGGACACACTCTGGGAGAGGCCAAGGGGTGACAGTCTCAAAAGCCAGATGGGTGCAATCAGCCCCGAGAAGGGCTGCAGCCATGCCTCCCCATCCCCCTCCGCTGAGGTCCAGGTGGCCTCACTGGTCCAGAAACACTCTTCTAGAAAGAGTGGGCAAGTTGCTCCCCCTAGTGGCTGGACACTTGCTTAACCTATTTACTCAGAATCTCAAACAAATAAGCAAGCGGAATAACTCTTTAAAGTGATATAACCTGGGTGGAGAGGCTCAGTGATTGGGCATCTACCTATGAACCAGGAGGTCCTGGTTTGACTCCCTGTCAGGGCACATGCCCAGGTTGCAGGCTCCATCCTTGGTCGGGGGGTGGGGGGCGTGCAGGGAGGCAACCAATCAATGATTCTCTCTCATCATGAATGTTTCTCTCTCTCCCTTCCTCTCTGAAATCAATAAAAATATATTTTTTAAAAATTAAAGTGATATATAAACCTAAAGAAAGAGTGGCTTTTAAATCAGGGAGCTAGCAATTCCCTACAAATCAAGAAGCACTGATGCTCAGCATTTTGCCCTCCAGCGACTCACCTGTCCTGGGTTGATCCCTGAGCCCCACCCTCCCTCCAGCCTTCTTTTCTCTTTCAAAGGGCTTGGTTTGCGATCACTTGGCAGCTGCAATCCTTACTTCACGAGAACTAATTATCCTGATTTGATTGAGGGGTGTAGTCAGGAAACCTGGGTACTGTTCCAGCTCCGTCACCGCCTGGCTGTGTTCACTTCTCTGGGCCTCAGTTTCCTTCTCTGAAAGTGCAGGTGTAGGAAGTAAGGCTTCTCCAGCACCTTGCAGCTTTCAAATTCTATGATTCTAAGATCCACAGGGAATAGACATCCTGGTACTTGGTGAGAGACACCCCTGCAGTGAAATGCTACGCAGCAGTAAGAAAGGATAGGAAAGCTCTGTCCTGGTCTGGAAAGAGCCCCAGATAGAGTGAACGAAAGGAACAAGGTGGCAAGCAGTATGCTTAACGTCTCCCTTTGTGTAAAAAAGGGAGCAAAAAAATGCATTTAGATTTGCTTAGATATGAATGTAAAACTCCACCCACTTGGCCCTAGGCACTCACCAACTCCATGAACCAGGACCCAGGGCTCCCTTCTGCCGTACCTGCCAGTACCTGCAGCTCTACCTGCGGATTTCCCAGGATCCCACCCCGCGAAGAAGCCAATAAAGAGAATTACCTGTGGGGGCTGGAGACAGGGGTTGGGCAAGCTGGGGTGGGGGCGGATGGCAATACAGGTGCAACTCTCTCAGGCAACTTTTTAGATTTTAAGGTTTTTGCACTAGAGATCATCGTTATTCAAAATGTTAAATTTTTAAAAGCGCATTTCTAATGAGAATCACAGTGTTGCTTTTTCTTAGACTCACAGTTGACTTCTTGGGAAACAAACTCCTCAGGGAAGCAAGCCTTCCCCGGCGACCTCCCCCGCGCCCCCCACCCCGTTCCTCCTCCCACCTCCAGCACAGTTGTAATAGAAGCTTGTGATTCTTTGCTAATGACAGTCTCCCCCACTGGACTCGGTGCTCCGAGGGCACGACTGTCCTGGCCCATGGTGCACACATCACCAGAGTAATGACTGGGTTACGGGAGGCACTCAACACATATTTGTGCAAGAAACAATTAAAGTTATTTATTGAATGCTTTGGAGTGTGGGCAAGATATTTCCTAGTAAAGAAAATGTTCTTGTGGGTGTTCTGAATCCGAGACCAAGCTTGGTGCAAGAAGAAAGGAATACAGGGAAAGTCATATAATGCTAGGGCGGACACCACCCCCAACCCCAGGGGAGCTGGGTGTGGCCCCTTCACCTTGGGGAGCTGGAGGAGGACTCCCCGAGGTTGCAAAAAGGCAAGACGACTTTTAAGACTCGCAACACCTATTGTTCTAGGATTGAGTTCATGTCATGGGAGACTCAAGAGCATCACCATGTGGCATACATCCCTTTTAAAGCTAAAGCTAAAATGTTTGGGTGAGGACCAGACACAGCACTATAAAAAAATGATGCCTGGCCCTAGCCGGCTTGGCTCAGTGGATAGAGCGTCGGCCTGCAGACTGAAGGGTCCCGGGTTCAATTCCTGGTCAGGGCGCATGCCTCGGTTGTGAGCTCAGTCCCTGGTGAGGGGCGTGCAGCCCATCAATGACTCTCTCTCATCATTGATGTTTCTATCTCTCTCCCCCTCTCCCTTCCTCTCTGAAATCTATCTATCTATCTATCTATCTATCTATCTATCTATTTTTTAAAATAATGCCATTTTCTATGTTTCCCCCTCAGAGAACAGCACCCCTGGGTGGCCCCTTTGGGAAGCAGAGGCCCTGGCTCACTCCGTTCTGAGTGATGCAACGTGACAATCCACACGCTGGACTCACCATGAGGCTTTATTATGGGCAGTAATTCGTTGCAGACGTTTCTCGTGGCAAAAAAGTTTGTCTTCAGAGTTACCTCAGCTTGAACGTCAAAGGGCGTCGGATCATCAACTTTGAAAAAGAGAAGGAAACAAAGACAGAGTCAGGCAAAGTGGACCTGACCTCTAATTAAAGGGGGGGGGGAAGCTCACTTTACAGTTTTTAAACCACTAGGTCAGTGGTTCCCAAACTTCACCCGCGAACCTGAATCACCCGCAGGGCCAGTTAGAACACAGCTCTCTGGGCCCCGCCCCGAGAGTTGGATGGAGAAGGCCTGGGGTGGGGCGCCAGCATTTGCACTTCCAACGAGTTCCCAGGGGACGCTGCAGCGGCTGGGCTGCGGGGCGAGCCTGGCTTTGACCTTTGCTTCTCGGACTTGGACGGGCAGAGGGGCCCCTGGTGAGTCTGTTAAGGTGCGGGTTCTGATTCAGCAGGTGTGGGGCAAAGCCTTGAGCTCTGCCATGGCAGCGGTGCCCAGGGTCGCAGGTGCTGAGTCCGCCGCCCACACATCGAGGGGCAAGGCCGGCAGCGCAGGCCAGTGTCCCCCCACCTGCAGTTCAGGGACGGGCACTTATCCACCAGTCCCTCAGCCACTGGGGAGGGGGTGTCAGCCACCCACCTGCCTGCGCTCCCAGAAAGCCCGCAGACTGAGTGGCAGGTGCGGGTGCACAGCAATGGGGAGCGTCCACCGTCAAGGGGATGAGATTCGCGCTGCACAATAGCTCGCTTTACTCGGTTCTGCCTCTAGGTTTCTCTTCTCCACTGGGTTGCGAGTGAGGCTGGCCTGTTATTTCTTTCTACCCGCAGCATTTAGCTCAATAACTTCCTTAATCGAGCCATAGGGTCAGTCATCGCTTTAACCCCCTACCCCGCAAAGTATCAAAGATGCTACTCAAAACCACCCTTGTGCGTCCGGTAACCAACACAAGTTCCCCGGGGGAGGGAACAGGCTCGCTTCCTTTAAGCCCGAGCCTATCAAAGCTCTCCATTAAACAAAGTCTCCAGTCCACCACGGTGCCAGGGCTCGTCGGGTCTCAGAGACTCATTTCCTGTCCCGAGCAGATGGCTCCTGGCGTCTGTGAATGCGCCCTTTCAAGAAAGCGAAAGCCCCAAGCGAGCTGGGAGACCCTACTCAGAGAAAACGTTTCTTGCATTAGACAGAAAGCTGATGAGCTAAGCAGGGCGTGGCCCCCTCCCAGGAGGCGGTTTACTTGCAAACTGGGGCGGCTGACAGTTCGGCGAGGGCCCTGGGCTGCTCACAGGCGCGCAC
>NW_005355292.1:392587-401724 GCF_000412655.1 Myotis brandtii | reverse complement strand
CACGCTGCCTTTCCCGATCGCTCAGGCGGGTGGGTGGGAGCGCCTGCGGCTCCCGGTCCCACACCCTCGGGGCACCCAGGCCCTCCCTCTCCAGCACCTACACTTGAAGGCGATGCCCGCGTTGTTGACCAGCACGTTGAGCCCCCCGTACTCCTTGCGCAGGAAGTCGCGCAGGGCGCGGATGCTCTGCAGGTCGTCGATGTCCAGCTGGTGGAAGCGCGGGCTCAGGCCCTCGGCCTGCAGCTGCTGCACCGCCGCCCGGCCCCGCGCCTCGTCCCGCGC
Source organism: Myotis brandtii (assembly GCF_000412655.1). Classification (NCBI taxonomy): domain Eukaryota; kingdom Metazoa; phylum Chordata; class Mammalia; order Chiroptera; family Vespertilionidae; genus Myotis; species Myotis brandtii. The sequence goes on along the minus strand of NW_005355292.1, from coordinate 401,442 downwards.
CGTGAGCACCACGTCCCCCGAGAACTGGCGGCACAGGTCCCGCGTGATCGCGAAGCCGATGCCCTTGTTGGCTCCGGTCACGAGCGCCACGCGGCTGCAGGACGACATGGCCGGGTCGGGGGCGCGCGGGGTAAGTGCACGGAGAGCGGATCGGACTAGAGGCCCACCTCGGAGACCCGGCCGCAGTCAGAGGAACCGCGCAGGACTGAGTTCTGGGATTCCGTGCTGCGACTTTGAGGAACGAGGCCCGGCCTCGGTCCCACCCTCCAAGGAGGGGCCTTCTGTTCCCGAAGCTTGCGGAACGCCCCATTCCCGGCCCGCCCCCTCCACCGCGCGGCGTCTCGGCCAAGCCCTGGTCAGCCCGTGGGCGGCTGTCGTTCTCCCAACGCAAAACCGGACCGTGATGGGTGGATAGGGTCTAGGGGCGCATGGCAGTTGGATAGAAGAAACTCTTTTAGGAGAACCCCACACGGAGAAAAAGAAGTGCTGACTGATTTTCTTGGGTCTGCGCCCATCATCCCCTGTAAAAGGAGGATGTTTGCTTTTTCTTTAAAATGCAATGAAATTTTAGACTCGTAACTGCTTCTGAGGGCGCTGCTTGCTTAAGGGAAACTCCAAAGAGAATTAGGGCAAAGCGGTCCTATGAGTAGAAGCACAGGTGTGCGCAGGTACATCCCTGTGTGATTCCCAGTGCGCCCCCAGCGGGAGGGATGTTTATGAAGCTCTGACTGTGTGCCAAGCCTTTTACTGGGATGTTTTCACCCCCCGCGGCTGCGAAGTGTCTGCATTTTAGGTTTGTCCAAGGTGACATACATAATTTTTTCTCCAGTGAAACCTGTGTACCCACAAAGCTCAACTGAAAAGAAATCCCAAAGGTGTGCCAAGGTGTGGACGGACTATTAGAACTCCCCACCCACCTTCTTTAGTGTAATCTGAGTGTTTGATCCCAGGGCGTTTCGTGGCGACTTGTGGGCTTATGGAGAGTTTCGATCTCATCGTGACTCAGCTTTTTCCTAGCAGAGCTGTCTGAGCTGCCGGCGCTTCTGACTCCACCTTCTCCATCAAGTAACAGGTGAGGTCAGGAAGGTGTGCACCTGCTATGTGCGGTCCCTTATTGTGGCTCAACCAATATACCCCCCCCACCACCTGCAAATTATTTGGAACCCTATTAAAGATATAGGGCTAGCCAGCCGGTGTGACTCAGTGGTTGAGCTTGGACCTATGAACCAGGAAGTCACGGTTCGATTCCCAGTCAGGGCACATGTCAAGGTTGCCGGCTTGACCCTCAGTGTGGGGTGTGCAGGAGGCAGCTGATCAATTATTTTTTCTCATCATTGATGTTGCTATCTCTCTCTCCCTCTCCCTTCCTCTCTGAAATCAATAATAATAATAGATATAGGGCTATTTAGATTTTGTTTCTTGTGGATGCTTAATTTGTGTTTACAAAAAAATTAATACATTTCATCTAAGTTGTTGCCCTTGGTATCAATTGGCTTCCTTTGTTTTTCTGTAAATGAACAGTTCTACACCCATAGGCTTGGTTAGTCACTTGGCATGGATATTTCACTGTCGCTGGCGCCTAAGGGAGCATCGCGGTGTCTTTGTTGGTGTGAGCCACTCTGTGTAGCTCAATGCTCGTCCTCAAAGCATCCCCACATTTAGCCCATTTTTTAAAAGTCATTTTTAATTTTTCTTTAAAAAAAATATTTTTATTGATTTTTTACAGAGAGAAAGGGAGAGGTATAGAGAGTTAGAAACATCAATGAAACATTGATCAGCTGCCTCCTGCACACTCCCTACTGGGGATGTGCCCGCAACCAGGATACATGCCCTTGACCGGAATCGAACCTGGGACCCTTCAGTCTGCAGGCCGACGCTCTATCCACTGAGCCAAACCAGTCAGGGCACATTTTTAATTTTTCAATGATAGTTGACATGCCATATTATATTACTTTCAGGTACGCCCCAGTGATTAGACATTATACAACTTACTAACTGATCATCCCAAGTAATCTCATACCCACCTAGTTATTACCACCACACCTAGTTATTACAATACTAGAGGCCCAGTGCACAAAATTAGTGCACTCGGGAGGGGGCATCCCTCAGCCTGGCCTGCGCCCTCTCACAGTCCAGGAGCCCTCGGGGGATGTCCGACTGCTGGCTTAGGCCCACTCCCTACCACCGCTGCTGCTCGGCTTCTGGCTGAGCGGTGCTCCCCCTGTGGGAGTGCACTGACCACCAGGGGGAAGTTCCTGCATTGAGCGTCTGCCCCTTGGTGGTCAGTGCGCGTCATAGTGACCGGTCATTCCACCGTTTGGTCAATTTGCATATTAGCCTTTTATTATATAGGATTATTGGCTATCTTCTGGGCGTAGGGAATATAGTCAATGCATTGAGAGGTCACCCATGCACCAAGAGGTCACCAATTCCTTCTAAATCCCTTTACCTTTTTCACCCATCCCCTCAACCTCCCTCTCATTAGGCAACCATCAAAATGTTTAGCTCATGTTTTTGCCCTGTGTTTTACAAGGAAGTCCCCAAAAAGCTAAGAACAGGCCAGAATCCAGGATAAGGAGGCAAAGCAGGTGAGAGAGCCAGTCCAAAGAAAAAGAATAGATTTAGGAGCCATGCAGTTAGGAAGGGCTGTGTTAAACATCCGATAACCTAACACGACCGACTGTTACTTACAGGTAGACTTTTGGTTGAGTGCAGGTGATATTTTGGGAGTTGGCTGGGCTTCGAGTCAGATGGATAAAGTGGGATTCACTATTTACCCATCTAGGATGTGAACGGCAGGCCCCTGGTTGGTGTTTTGGCACTGCCTATGTGGTTGTCAGGAACTGGTGTAGGTTTAGGTGGGGAGGGGACACCTGTATTCTGGAACCACCAAGGTTTCGAGGGAGCTGTGTCCTGAAGGAAACCAGAAGCCCAGCATGTCTGTTGCCTTTTTGCATTGACAATGACATATCGCTGGAATGTCAAAGTAATTTTCTTTTTTTCTGGACCCTTCAAAGGACAGGCACCGCTCCGCAGAGGCCACAAACCCCCTCACTGTTAGCGAGCTAATTGTTAACTGTTAGCTATCCTGCACCCACCTACGTTAAAGAAGTGCATGTCTATCATTTTACTTTTTGTCCAATCCCAGAGGTTTCCCCCACCTCCCTAATCTATCACCAGCGGATTTTGTGTAACCCACTTAGGTCTCCTCTTTTGGTTCTAATGTATAAAACCAGATAAAAAACTGCCCTTCTCAGGAGCATTATCCCAATCCCTTGAGATTCTGCTTCCCAGCATTTGTCGACAGTTTGGCTCAAATAAACTCACAAAAATTCTTCACAGGTGTGAACGTTTCTCACGTGAACAATACATATATTTGGATAGAAATGATGTGACAGTGTGCATGTCCTTTTGGTCAGTTCAGGACAGATAGCACAATGGGGCCCACGGAGCGGGCTGTGAGGGGAGCTCACCATGGTTCCACTTTTTTCTCCATAACAAACTGTCCGTGAGGCCCCTCAGCATCTGAGGGCAAAAGGGCCAGGAACACAGGGGTCTCCGCACCCTCTTCTGGGCTTTTGGGGGCTTGGGGTCCAGTCAGGTCGGTTCTCACCCACCCTGGGCAGCAGGCATTCAGGAGGATCTTGTCCCCTCTCCTGTGCGCACTCAGGTTCCTGGCGTGGATCCTGGACAGGACAGTGACGCCGATTTTTGTGACGCCGTACGCAGTGTTGGGCCAGCCTTCCTTCTGGTGCACCCCGTTCCGAGTATCTTCCACGAACTTGTTCATGAGCCCCACCAGCTCCTCCTCGCTGATGGTGTCGCTTCTGAACTTCTGCTGCAGCTCCGGGCTGCAGTTTTTCAGAGCTCTGAGACTCACCATGCTCGACACATTCACCACTCTGCCTGAAATGCAAAGGTGTTGTTATGTAGAAAGGCAGGCACGAGCATACAGGTGCCAAATCTGCTGGGATTCTGGGCCAGGAATTTCCATCTGAGAAATTTCCAGTGTGCCATGAGCACTGATGAAGACTGCCTGTGTGATGAAGGACGGAGACAGCCTAGAAGCCTGTCATACCCAGCAAGTCTCAGATGATATCAGAGAAACTTTAAATGTGGAGGGTGGTGCCCAGAAGTTTCATGAGAACGTGAAGATGGTTTTCGCCGGAACATGATAAGGGAACACAGGAGGTCCTCATTGCATTCAGCAGATAGCCTCTTTCCCCCAAGACTGTCTCTGGGAACTCGTGAGGATCTTACGGTCACGTGTGCAGGGCTCTATGAACAGGTGTCTATTGACCAACAAAAAGTAGTTCTAAGGTGAACAGACAACACCCGGTTTGGAAGGCTGCTGCTCTGATCACGGGAGATAAAAACAAATTAGTTTGCCCTAGCCCAGTGGTCGGCAAACTGCGGCTCGAGAGCCACACGCGGCTCTTTGGCCCCTTGAGTGAGGCTCTTCCACAAAATACCATGTGCGGGCGCGCACGTACAATGCGATTGAAACTTCGTGGCCCATGCACAGAAGTCAGTATTTTGTGGAAGAGCCACACTCAAGGGGCCGAAGAGCCACATGTGGCTCGCGAGCTGCAGTTTGCCGACCACCGCCCTAGCCGATTTGGCTCCGTAGATAGAGCGTCGGCTTGCAGACTGAAGGGTCCTGGGTTTGATTCCAGTCAAGGGCATGGTCAAGGGCAGTGCCGTACCTTGGTTGTAGGCTCCTCCCTGGCCAAGGCCCTGGTCGGGGTGCGTGCAGGAGGCAACCAATCGATGTGTCTCTCTCACATTGACATTTCTCTCTTTCCCTCTCTCTTCCAATATCTCTAAAAATCAATGGAAAAATAATCTTCAGTGATGATAGAAACCCCCCCCCCACACACACACAAATTAGTTCAGTGGGCTAATTACCAGGACAGTGTTACAAGCTGTCCAAAACCCAGATGGGGAGAAAACTAGCCTGTCTTCTCCCGTGTGGTTCTCCCCGTGTGGGTTTTGGATAGCGGGGAGCAGTGGTGGAGCGGAGGTGGGCAGCTGCAGTGATGCAGAGGTGGGATCATTGTGGACATGTGACTCCTGCACCCTCTGAGCCACAACATGCCAAGGACCATTCTACCTGGCAGCGAGGGAGCAGGGACTGCAGGTGGTTATGGGAGAGCCTGCGCGAGGGGAAGGCCCTGCATGAAGCTGGCAAGTCGGGTTGCAGGCAGTGGCCGGAGGAGATGAGCGGTCTCTACTGGACCAGAAGATACGGCACCAATTTGGACTGACACGCTTTACCTGCAGACCAAGCAACACAGGTGGAGACAGCCGGCTGGCTCTGGGCCTGTGTGACCCTACCCTCCATGAACAGCAGTGGACTGGAGGGAGGCATGTGTCAGACTAGCGTCCAGCAGGCTGTCAGGAGCAGCACGTGGCTGAACTTCACGTCCCTCTGGAAAGTGAAAAAGTTGGGGTAAAACTCAAGATAACTGGGGAGAAGGAATGGCGGCAGAGGGCAAAGGAATGAATAAAATGGGTCCAACAAGAGAAGTCCAATAAGACACTGGTGCCTCCAGACACGATCTCGTCTCTTGGCTCCACGGTACGGGGCGCTAGAAAGGGCGAAGCCAGGTGTTGCCAAGACCACCCCCGCTTTGGGGACTGACAGCTGGAAGGGGGCTGGCACAGCTGAGCGGCATGGCTCCGGGAGGCAGGTTCCCAGGACACGGTGATGCACTGAACCAACCATCAGTGACTGAGTGGGACGCGGGGAACGTGCCAGCGCCCTTGATTCATGTACAACTGCACTGTGACACGGTGTAACACTGGCCTGGTTGGCCATGTTCAATGACCATGTGTGAGTGAGTTACGTGATGACACTGCTACCAGTAACCACATGTATTGGGAGACGGAGTTAGTCTCCTCAGGATGGAATGTGTGTGGGAAGGGACTAGCCTGAGGAGGAGCTGTGTTTAGTGAGCCACCAGCGAATTTCTGTACTGTGAAACTCAGGAAACAAGGAAGCGTGACACGCCAGCGGCTCTAATTCCATGGCGGCCTACATAGGCAAACCAAAATCTAAAACTGTGAATGCCTCAAGTGTGGCGGGCCGGCATGGCCATGGCATACTCAGCCCCTTATGTGCCGCACCAGCTCAGCCAGGTTCGGTGAGCCCGAGTGGGGGCGGGGAAGGATTGAAAAAAGACAGACAAGAGAAGAAAGCTGGGTCTCGGTGGGATGCTGCCCTCTCGCATGGAGAGAGTGCCACGGACTACAAGCTGAGTCTTTATTTTACAGCAGATTCCACGAGGCAAAGGGAGTGGTTAAGATGTTTACAACATTCTCCTGGGTTTGGATCCTACTCAATTACATGCACCTGAACTCTATCAAGCCTAGATCACTCAGACACGTAGGGCCACGTGTTCAGACCATAGGTTCAAGCTCACAACTACAGCTGTTGGCTATAACTGTGCTGGCAGGGCTCTGCCCTCCAAGCTGGGACTTGCACGTGGCCATGAGAGAACTGTGCCCTCTCATTAGTCCGAGGCTTGAATCTGTCCAAAGCGGGTCTTTGAGCCCCTCTCCACACTCAAGGTTACAAAACCGAAACCTAAGGACAACCAATCAAAAACAGACATCTAGGCTTACAGCTATAGCCAATCGATAATTTCCTTATTTTGCTTCTGCCTTTTCTCTGTGATGGTCTCTCCCCAGTACCTGTGGACAGAGCATTCCTAAGCACTTCCAGTTTGCTGTTTCCCAAGTCAAATAGATTTTTTTTCTCAAAGAAACTCTTAATTGCTTGATATGCCTCGGTTTATCTCTTAAGAAAACGAAATAGTTCTGCAAAAATAGTTGTATGCTGGGTAAAGTGCAAATGGCAAGGGTTTGGCCCTTTGCCCAGAGCTGCTGGGATAATCTTTAAACCCTGGACTGTCCTGCCTGATAAGACTGTTCTTGTTTACTTGGGGGTTTAGGGTCAGGCTACACAATGGATGTTAACAATATGGTTATGGTGAGGCTACCTGGTATCAAATGGATCCCTGGGGGAGGTGCTGGAGAGGAAGGTCAGCCAAGAGAACAGGGGGCCATGTCCATGAGACCAGCCCTCAGCAGACACACCTGAAACAAGGTGGGTGAGCTTCCCTGGACCGCAGTGCTCCCTGTTACTGCCACACACACAGCTGCTGTCTGCAGGACTCCATGCGAGGACAACTGGAAGCTCCCTGCCTGGGCTTCCCTGGCCCCTGGCCCCTGAGATCTCCCCCACTGGCGATTTGCATCACTCTCCCTTTCCTCTACTGCTGAGCACTGCGGTTCTGAGTATAATGGCTTCCCTGAGTTCTGAGTCCTTGCAGTGATTCTTGAACCTGAAGGTGGTCTTGGGGAACTGCTAAACTTGTTAAAACCAAGTGATGTTTATCTCAGATATGCACGGTTGGTTTAGCATCTCCAAACCAATGAGTGCAATGCACTGTATCAGTGGAGTACAAAGAAAGGCCCATGTGATCAGATGCAGAAGAGTTCAGGGGCCTAATGAATTGGAGGTAGGAAAGGAAACTCAGGAAGGGAGAGGGAGGAGGGAGGAGGGAGAGGGAGGAGGGAGGATCTGGCCTGGGATCCTCAGGGGACTCCGGCGGTTGTGAGGGACACGAGCAATGACTGGCCTCTCTGAGGAGACTTCTCAACAGAGAGCTGAAGGATAAGCAAGAGCCGGTGAAGAGACCACCAGGGGGACAGACAGCAAACATAGCCCAGTCCTGAGGCTGAAGGGCAGCTGGCCTGGTGAGACACCAGGGGGCAGTGCCGCTGAGCAGGGAGCAGGAGCAAGAGCAGGGAGGGGCCTGGAGATGACACCTGGGGAGGGCAGGACTGGATGCTGCCACAAACAAGGCAGCCAGGGCTCCTAGACTCACCTTGGGGTTTCATGAGAGGCAGCAGCTCCGTGCAGACGTCTCGGGTACCAAAAAAGTTTGTTTTCATCGTCACTTCTGCTTGAATATGAAACGGTGTGGGATCATTCACTTTCAGGAGAGAAGGAGGGTATAGTTAATAAATAGTAGCCATGTGGTACCATTCCATAGAACGACATAAAATGTGAATTTTGTGTAGAATTGGTCAGCGCCCATGCAGTGACCATTTCCTTGTTCCCTGATGTTCTATAGTGTCTGAGATGGTGCCATTCCCGGAGGCTGGTGAAGGTGCACAGTGGGATCTCTGAACCTGTTTGTGCAATGTTCTTGTTTATTTAGAAATCCATTCCACATTCACTCAAATGCCCTCAAGCCTAAACCGTAAGAAACTGAAAACTTGCATCTGAGCCAAGAACACAAAGGCCAGAAAGCGCTCCAGTTTCTCTCGCACTTTGATCTTGCTGCACCCCTGCCCCCAGCCTCTCCTACTTCCCTCGGGAGCCATCCTGCACCCCTACGTGCGAGGAGCCCCATTGTACCGATACTCCGACATACCAGCCACCCTGGCTGCAGGTGCTGGGTGACCCCCCCTGCGACCACCCAGCCTTTTACCCTTGAAGGCGATGCCCGCGTTGTTGACCAGCACGTCCAGGCCCCCGTACTCCTTGCGCAGGAAGTCGCGCAGGGCGCGGATGCTCTGCACCCGAGAACTGGCGGCACAGATTCCGCGTGATGGTGAAGCCGATGCCCTTGTTGCCCCCGGTCACGAGCGCCACGCGGCTGCAGGACGACATGGCCGGGCAGGAGGCTCGAGAAGTACTTGCGTGGAGAGCGGAGCGGGCTGTGGACGCCCAACGGCTGCAACCAGGGCTCGCGCGAGGTTCCGAGCGTCTGTGAGTGCGACTGCAGAGCGCACGCTACGCACCGGCTGGAACTTCTAGTCCTGTCGCTCAGCGCGCAGGC
>NW_005355292.1:385520-392441 GCF_000412655.1 Myotis brandtii | reverse complement strand
CGGCTCCGCCCGGCCCCGCCCGGCCCCGCCCGGCCCCGCGGTGCTGGGAAAGCGAACCAGAGCCACCTGGCAGGTTTACAGATGGGCGGGCCCAAGGCGAAGGCCTTTGGCTGCTGCCGACGCCTGTCAGCAGAGAATCATTTTGATTGGTCGTCTGACTGCCTTTACACTGAGCCCTTAGCCTTGGTTCTCCATGGCTTTTCACCTGGTGTTTTAAAAAATACCGCCCCCAAAACAAGTCATTGGGACTGGAATTGTGTAATAAGCTGAGCGAACGAGACAAGGACTCACGTGTGTGTTGATTTCTCCCCGAAGTGTGTGAAAGCAAAGCTCCCGGCTCATCCCTGGCTGGTCTTCATCTCACAGTGGCCACCCCCCCACTCCTTGCACAGGAATCCAGCGGTTCTCAACCTGTGGGTCGCGAACCCTTTGGTGGTCGAACGACCCTTTCACAGGGGTCACCTAAGACCATCCTGCATATCAGATATTTACATTACGATTCATAACAGTAGCAACATTACAGTTATGAAGTAGCAACAAAAATAATTTTATGGTTGGGTCACAACATGAGGAACTGTATTTAAATATATATTTTATTGATTTTTTACAGAGAGGAAGGGAGAGGGATAAAGAGTTAGAAACATCGATCAGCTGCCTCCTGCACACCCCCTACTGGGGATATGCCCACAACCAAGGTACATGCCCTTGACCGGAATCGAACCTGGGACCTTTCAATCCGCAGGCTGATGCTCTATCCACTGAGCCAAACCGGTTAGGGCAAGGAACTGTATTTAAAGGGCCAGAAAGTTGAGAACCACTGGGCCTCAGCCTGTGCAGTTGCTACACAGCTGCCCAACCCCGCACCGAGTCTCGTGCAGTGAGCGCCGCTTCTCCAAGAACCGCCTGCACAGGTCCGGTGTGATGGCGAAGCGGGTGCCCTTACTGGCCACAGTCTCCAGGGCCACAGGTGTTAAGACGCCATGGCTGGCAGGGGTCCTGGGGGCACTTGACCAGAGAGCAGACAGCGCTGTGGGTCACAGGGGTTAGGAGGTGTTGTCCCGCTCTCTGGTGTCCCAGACAATCTGAGAAGCAGCACCGAGTTCTGTGCTCCAGGGCTGTGACTTCTATCCTCTGTCCCTCCCTCCACCGGAGGGGGGGGGGCACTGAATGTTCCAGCTTTACTAAGGCCCCCATTCTGGGTCTGCCCCTTCTTGTGATGTATGTTGGGCCCAAGTAGGACACGCACCACCCTCTTTTGATCCCAGCTCTGAGCCCAGCATGGACAGGGTGGAGAGCTGTGCTTCCCCCAAGCACACGGGTTGGTGATGGGAATCAAGGGCTTTAGTTGAACTAAAGGAACTACTTCAGGAGAAGCCCAGAAGGTGGAAGTAGGTGCAGGAGTCATTGGTTTGGACCCAGGCCCATCCTCCACTGCAGAAAGGCAATGTCTGCTTTTTCTAAAATGCAATGAAGTATTTGCACTAGGCAACTGCCTCTGAGGACACAGATCCCCTTCCTTTCTTAAGAGAAACCAAGGCAGAATTAAATAGGCCCTGTGAATGCATTCAGTGTGGGACCCCCAAGTGGGAGGCAGCATTTATGAAGGTCTTTCTGGGGGCCAAGCTGGTGATGGCATGTGTATTTCATGGTTACATAATCCTGTTTGCTTAAAGTGCCTGCAGTAGGTTTCGTCCTTGGTCACAGTTAACAGAGAGAGATGTAAAACCTCACCCCGCTCACTGGTTAGAACCTGTGGCTGCCTTCATGCTACCACAGCAGATCAGAGTACTCCCAAGAGACTGTGGCTGCAAAGCTGAAATCATTTACTCTCTGGCTCCTTCTAGAATGTGTGTGAGCCCCTCAGTCACACTGTCCCCTTCTTGGCCTACCTTTAGGTCTATCCGATTTCTGGGCGGGTACAGCATGCAAGTGATCTTCAGGATGTAGAAAGACCCATTTACCACCTGCTGCTGATCAGTCATTACTCTCACCCACTCCACTTTTTCTCCCCGTGTCACAGGAGAAATCACAGACTCAAACTTAGTAGCCAATTCAAACTGAATACTTCATAAAGGGGCTAATATATGAGGAAAAGGGGCCACATGCTAACCTGACTAGCTCAGGGTAGGCCTGCGTGGCAGCCTTGTAAACTCAGAAACCTAAAGTAACCACAATATAGTCTGAAATTAAAAGTTTTAATTAAAAAATTGTTTTAATTAATTTCAGGGAGGAAGGGAGAGGGAGAGATAGAAACATCCATGATGAGAGAGAATAATTGATGGGCTGCCTCCTGCACGCCCCCTACTGGGGGAGCCCGAAACCTGGGCCTGTGCCCTGACCAGGAATCTAAAAAGTGACCTTCTGGTTCATAGGCTGAAGGTCAAATGCTGAACCACACTGGCTGGGCTGAAATTAAAACTTTTTAAACTAAAAAGCAGTTTACGGTGGGTAATCATGTTCTAGGCCGACATCTTCCCTGACAAAGGTCAATCTTCACCATAATGGGTCCTCTCTATTGTCTTTTTGCATCTACAATAACATATCACTGGAATGTCAAAGTCATTTTCCTTTTTTGGGGGGGGACCTCCTCAAAGGTCAGGCAAGCTTTGTGGAGACCACAAATCCCCTCATTATAATTGAGTTACTTACTGACAGTTAACTATCCTGCAGCCACCTCAGTAAAGGCAGTATGTGTCTATCACTTTACTTTTTATCCAATCCCAGTGGCCTCCTCCCCCTCCCCTCACCCCCACTTTGCTTTCTCCTGCTTCCCTAAGCTATCATCAATGGATTTCATGGAACCCACTTGTTAGGATGGAAAAAGGCCTTTCTTTTTCTTTGCTGTAGCCTTCCACAATTTATGAGAAGCACCTGATAATGAAATCCCAAGACTGTTAGCTCCTCTGCTTCAAACAGCCCTTCCGTTCAAATTTACAGACAAGATCAGTGACTCTGAAGGCTTCCTATTTCCTCCCTGCTGGTTTACAACTCAGGATAAGACACCTGCCTAGGCCTTCTGCCTGGACTATCTCCTGAGGAAATAACAGACCACCCCCTGCTGTGGGCTCCATTGCACCTAGCAACAGCAGCAGCCCCCAGGTGCCCCTCCCGTCCCTGCCCCAGGCTTGAAAAGAGTTTTGTTGTTCTTGGCCCTTGCATTGGTTAGCAACGCACTGGGGCTTTCCCTCTGGGAAGTGAAATAAACTCTCTGTATCTATCTCTTCTCACATTGTGAATTCTTTCACAGCCCAAGTCACCTAGTCACGGGCCCAAGAACCCTACCAGCACTTACGTCTCCTGTTTTGATTGTAATGTATCAAACCCGGCGCAAATCCGATGTTCTCCAGAGCATGATCTCAATCCGTTGAGATTCTGCTTCCAGCATTTGTTGAGACTTTGGCTCAAAAAAACTTATAAAACTTCTGGTTTTATAAGTTTTGAAGGTTTCTTATGTTAACAATCCTATCTAATAATAGACAAACATGGTAATTGACCATACCTTCACTATGCCTCCCAATGGCTAATCAGCACGATATGCAAATTAACCACCAACAAAGATGGCGGCTAATTTGCATACTGCAGGCAGGGCGGGACAGCGCAGCCGCCAGCGAGAGCTGCCATCCTGGGCTACAGGCCAGCCCCAGAAGCCACCCAGAAGCCAGTGATTGGGGGGAAGATGGGGGTCCCCTGCCCAGGTCTGACACCTCTGGTGGAGGCATCAGGCCTGGGCATGGGGCTGATCCAGCGATCGGAGGGTGATGGGGGTTGACACCTCTGGCTGAGGTGTCAGGCCTGGGCAGGGGGCGGAGCCGACAATTGGAGGGGTCTGGGGGTCCCCTGCCCAGGCCTGACACCTGGGCCAGAGGCATCAGGCCTGGGTGAAGGGCGGAGCCGGTGATTGGGTGGATATGGGGATCCCCTGCCCAGGCCTGAAGCCTGGGCCAGAGGCGTCAGTCCTGGGCTGGGGGCGGAGCTGGCAATCGGAGGGGTCTGGGGGTCCCCTGCCCAGGCCTGACACCTGGGCCAGAGGCATCAGGCCTGGGTGAAGGGCGGAGCCGGTGATTGGGTGGATATGGGGATCCCCTGCCCAGGCCTGAAGCCTGGGCCAGAGGCGTCAGTCCTGGGCTGGGGGCGGAGCTGGCAATCGGAGGGGTCTGGGGGTCCCCTGCCCAGGCCTGATGCCTCTGGCCGAGGCATCAGGCCTGGGTGAGGGGCCGATCCTGCGATCTGAGGCGTCAGGCCTGGGCGTGGGCAGAGCCAGTGATCGGGGGGGGAGATGGGGGTCCCCTGCCCACGCCTGAAGCCTGGGCCAGAGGCGTCAGGCCTGGGGTGGGGGGCGGGGGGCGGCAAGCCGGTGATTGGTGTGAACTACAGAGGAAACAACTTTTCTGACCGCTCATTGGTTAAGCTCCCTGTATGCCACTGGCAATATTCTTAGTAACTTGGGTAATAAGAATCCAAAAAGGTGATCTAGGGTTTTTCACCACACTCCTAGTGAAAAAAACAAAGGTCCGCTGCTGGAAAGCTAAGAAATGTCATATCCTGCCATAGCTGGTTTGGCTCAGTGGATAATGCCTTGGCCTGCTGATGGCAGGGTCTGAGTTCATTTCTGACCAAGGGCATGTACCTAGGTTGCAGGCTCCTCCCTGGCCGGGGCCCAGGTCAGGGCTCATGCAGGAGGCAACCAATCAAAGTGTTCCTCTCACTTTGATGTTTCTCTCTGTCTTTCCCTTTCTCTTCCACATTCTCTAAAAATCAATGGAAACATATCCTCAGGTGAGGATAAAAAAAAATAATAAATAAATAATTATTATATGAAAGACACATCTTGAAAATGCCTAAAGAAAGTTGTCATTTTTTTCATGGTGAAGGGACTGGAGTCCGTGTTGATGAAAAAACCTTGCTGGCTGCGGTGACTGGCAGTGGCTGCAGCAGCGGGGTGATGGGGCTGGTGCCTTCCCCTGATCAACCTGGTCACCTCCCACAAAGGGAGGCCAGACTGTGGCTTAGGACCTATCCCCAAGGGGAGCAGGGAGCAGGCTTAAGCCGTCACTAGGACATCCCCTGAGGGCTCCCAGTATGTGAGAGGGGGCAGGCTGGGCTGAGGGACACCCTCCCCCAGTGCATGAATTTCGTGCACCGGGCCCCTAGTATACTATATTTGGATAGAAATGATGTGACAGTGTGCATGTCCTTTTGGTCTATTCAGAACAGATAACATAATAGGGCCCATAGAGAGGAGCTCACCATTTTACAACTTTTTTCTCCGTAACTAACTGTCCGGGAGGCCCCTCAGCATCTGAGGGCAAAAGGGCCAGGAACACAGGGGTCTCCGCACCCTCTTCTGGGCTTTTGGGGGCTTGGGGTCCAGTCAGGTCGGTTCTCACCCACCCTGGGCAGCAGGCATTCAGGAGGATCTTGTCCCCTCTCCTGTGCGCACTCAGGTTCCTGGCGTGGATCCTGGACAGGACGGTGACGCCGATTTTCGTGACTCCGTAGGTCCTGTTGGGCCAGCCTTCCCTCTGGTGCACCCCGTTTCGTGCATCTTCCACGAACTTGTTCATGAGCCCCACCAGCTCCTCCTCGCTGATGGTGTCGCTTCTGAACTTCTGCTGCAGCTCCGGGCTGCAGTTTTTCAGAGCTCTGAGACTCTCCATGCTGGACACATTCACCACTCTGCCTGAAATGCAAAGGAGGTTGTTATGTAGAAAGGCAGGCGAGAGTATACTGGTGCCAAATCTGCTGGGATTCTAGACCAGGAAATTTCCATGAGCATTAATGAAGACTTGTCATACCCAGTATATATCAGATGATGTCAGAGAAATTTTTTTTTAAACATATTTTTATTAATTTCATAGAGGAAGGGAGAGGGAGAGAGAGATAGAAACATCAATGATGAGAGAGGATCACTGATGGGCTGCCTCTGGCATGCTCCACACTGGGGATGGAGCCACAAATGCGGCATTGTCCCTGACTGGGAATCCAATCATGACTTCCTGATTCATTGGCCAACCCTCAACATCTGAGCCAAGCTGGCTGGGCTCAATTTATCTCTTAAAATTAAATAGTTCTGCAAAAACAGTTGTATGCCAGCTAAAGGGTAAATCAGTTGTTCAAAGGAGGACAAAATCTTGGTATGTCCTGGCTTTACCGGATGGACTATCTGTTCCTTTCCATCTCTCCTTAGGCCACACTGGCTCCTCCAAATGGCAGGCATACTTCTGGTCCTGTGTCTGTATCTGTTATAAATTCTATATAAAGTGTATCCGCTCAGTGATCCTATGGCTGGAAAGGAGCAGGGAATCGGGGTGGAGGGGAGGGGAGGCGGGGTGTGAGGTTGTGAAAATAAAGGATTAAGCTTGGCCAGAGCAAGGTTTGGCCTTGGCCCAGGGCTGCTGGGGTAACCTTTAAACTGTTGGACTGTTCATCCTGATAAGATTGTGCTATTACCTTGAGGGTTTAGGGTCAGGCTACACAGTGGATGTTAACAATATGGTTATGGTGAGGCTACCTGGTATCAAATGGATCCCTGGGGGAGGTGCTGGAGAGGAAGGTCAGCCAAGAGTACAGCCGGCCATGTCCATGAGGCCAGCCCGAAGCAGACACACCTGAAACAAGGTGGGTGAGCTTCCCTGGACGGCAGTGCTCCCTGTTACTGTCACACACACAGCTGCTGTCCGCAGGACTCCATGCGAGGACAACTGGAAGCTCCCTGCCTGGGCTTCCCTGGCCCCTGGCCCCTGAGATCTCCCCCACTGGCGATTTGCATCACTCTCCCTTTCCTCTACTGCTGAGCACTGCGGTTCTGAGTATAATGGCTTCCCTGAGTTCTGAGTCCTTGCAGGGATTCTTGAACCTGAGGGTGGTCTTGGGGAACTGCTAAACTTGTTAAAACCAAGTGATGTTTATCTCAGATATGCA
>NW_005355292.1:363078-367641 GCF_000412655.1 Myotis brandtii | reverse complement strand
GCTCATGCAGGAGGCAACCAATCAAAGTGTTCCTCTCACTTTGATGTTTCTCTCTGTCTTTCCCTTTCTCTTCCACATTCTCTAAAAATCAATGGAAACATATCCTCAGGTGAGGATAAAAAAAAATAATAAATAAATAATTATTATATGAAAGACACATCTTGAAAATGCCTAAAGAAAGTTGTCATTTTTTTCATGGTGAAGGGACTGGAGTCCGTGTTGATGAAAAAACCTTGCTGGCTGCGGTGACTGGCAGTGGCTGCAGCAGCGGGGTGATGGGGCTGGTGCCTTCCCCTGATCAACCTGGTCACCTCCCACAAAGGGAGGCCAGACTGTGGCTTAGGACCTATCCCCAAGGGGAGCAGGGAGCAGGCTTAAGCCGTCACTAGGACATCCCCTGAGGGCTCCCAGTATGTGAGAGGGGGCAGGCTGGGCTGAGGGACACCCTCCCCCAGTGCATGAATTTCGTGCACCGGGCCCCTAGTATACTATATTTGGATAGAAATGATGTGACAGTGTGCATGTCCTTTTGGTCTATTCAGAACAGATAACATAATAGGGCCCATAGAGAGGAGCTCACCATTTTACAACTTTTTTCTCCGTAACTAACTGTCCGGGAGGCCCCTCAGCATCTGAGGGCAAAAGGGCCAACACAACAGGGGTCTCCGCACCCTCTTCTGGGCTTTTGGGGGCTTGGGGTCCAGTCAGGTCGGTTCTCACCCACCCTGGGCAGCAATTCAGGAGGAGGATCTTGTCCCCTCTCCTGTGCGCACTCAGGTTCCTGGCGTGGATCCTGGACAGGACGGTGACGCCGATTTTCGTGACTCCGTAGGTCCTGTTGGGCCAGCCTTCCCTCTGGTGCACCCCGTTTCGTGCATCTTCCACGAACTTGTTCATGAGCCCCACCAGCTCCTCCTCGCTGATGGTGTCGCTTCTGAACTTCTGCTGCAGCTCTGGGCTGCAGTTTTTCAGAGCTCTGAGACTCTCCATGCTGGACACATTCACCACTCTGCCTGAAATGCAAAGGAGGTTGTTATGTAGAAAGGCAGGCGAGAGTATACTGGTGCCAAATCTGCTGGGATTCTAGACCAGGAAATTTCCATGAGCATTAATGAAGACTTGTCATACCCAGTATATATCAGATGATGTCAGAGAAATTTTTTTTTAAACATATTTTTATTAATTTCATAGAGGAAGGGAGAGGGAGAGAGAGATAGAAACATCAATGATGAGAGAGGATCACTGATGGGCTGCCTCTGGCATGCTCCACACTGGGGATGGAGCCACAAATGCGGCATTGTCCCTGACTGGGAATCCAATCATGACTTCCTGATTCATTGGCCAACCCTCAACATCTGAGCCAAGCTGGCTGGGCTCAATTTATCTCTTAAAATTAAATAGTTCTGCAAAAACAGTTGTATGCCAGCTAAAGGGTAAATCAGTTGTTCAAAGGAGGACAAAATCTTGGTATGTCCTGGCTTTACCGGATGGACTATCTGTTCCTTTCCATCTCTCCTTAGGCCACACTGGCTCCTCCAAATGGCAGGCATACTTCTGGTCCTGTGTCTGTATCTGTTATAAATTCTATATAAAGTGTATCCGCTCAGTGATCCTATGGCTGGAAAGGAGCAGGGAATCGGGGTGGAGGGGAGGGGAGGCGGGGTGTGAGGTTGTGAAAATAAAGGATTAAGCTTGGCCAGAGCAAGGTTTGGCCTTGGCCCAGGGCTGCTGGGGTAACCTTTAAACTGTTGGACTGTTCATCCTGATAAGATTGTGCTATTACCTTGAGGGTTTAGGGTCAGGCTACACAGTGGATGTTAACAATATGGTTATGGTGAGGCTACCTGGTATCAAATGGATCCCTGGGGGAGGTGCTGGAGAGGAAGGTCAGCCAAGAGTACAGCCGGCCATGTCCATGAGGCCAGCCCGAAGCAGACACACCTGAAACAAGGTGGGTGAGCTTCCCTGGACGGCAGTGCTCCCTGTTACTGTCACACACACAGCTGCTGTCCGCAGGACTCCATGCGAGGACAACTGGAAGCTCCCTGCCTGGGCTTCCCTGGCCCCTGGCCCCTGAGATCTCCCCCACTGGCGATTTGCATCACTCTCCCTTTCCTCTACTGCTGAGCAGATTCTTGAACCTGAGGGTGGTCTTGGGGAACTGCTAAACTTGTTAAAACCAAGTGATGTTTATCTCAGATATGCATGGTTGGTTTAGCATCTCGGAACCAATAGGTGCAACGCCCTTTATCAGTAGAGTACAAAGAAAGGCCCCTGTGATCAGATGCAGAAGAGTTCAGGGGCCTAATGAATTGGATCGGGAGGAGGGAGGAGGGAGGATCTGGCCTGGGATCCTCAGGGGACTCCAACGGTTGTGAGGGACACGAGCAATGACTGGCCTCTCTGACGAGACTCTCAACAAAGAGCTGAAGGATAAGCAAGAGCCGGTTGTGCAGAGACCAGGGGGACAGACAGCAAACATAGCCCAGTCCTGAGGCTGAAGGGCAGCTGGCCTGGTGAGACACCAGGGGGCAGTGCCGCTGAGCAGGGAGCAGGAGCAAGAGCAGGGAGGGGCCTGGAGATGACACCTGGGGAGGGCAGGACTGGATGCTGCCACAAACAAGGCAGCCAGGGCTCCTAGACTCACCTTGGGGTTTCATGAGAGGCAGCAGCTCCGAGCAGACGTCTCGGGTACCAAAAAAGTTTGTTTTCATCGTCACTTCTGCTTGAATATGAAACGGTGTGGGATCATTCCCTTTCAGGAGAGGAGAGTAGACTTAATAAATAGTAGCCATGTGGTAACTTTCCATAGAATGACATAAAATGTGAATTTTTTGTATAATTGGTTCCTAGTAATAGCACTGTGCAATCACCATTTCCTTGTTTCCTGATGTTCTATACTGATGTTCCCAACATAGTGTCTGAGATGGTGCCATTCCCGGAGGCTGGTGAAGGGTGCACTATGGGGTCTCTGTGAACTTGTTTGTGCAAAATTCACCCCGTTGCCCTCAAGGTTAAACCAGGAGAAACTGTGACAACCTAGAAAAGACTCGCAGGCATCTGGGCCAAGAACACAAAGGTGTCTGGGCCAGAAGGCTCTCCAGCTTCTCTTGCAGTTTGATCTAGTGGCACCCCTACCCCCAGCCTCTCCTACTTCCCTCGGGAGCAATCCTGCACCCATACACGCGAGGAGCCCCATTGTAACGATACTCCGACATACCAGCCACCCTGGCTGCAGGTGCTGGGGTGAGCCCTCCTGGGACCACACATCCTTTTACCCTTTAAGGCAATGCCCGCGTTGTTGACCAGCACGTCCAGGAGATAGAAACATCAATGATGAGAGAGGATCACTGATGGGCTGCCTCTGGCATGCTCCACACTGGGGATGGAGCCACAAATGCGGCATTGTCCCTGACTGGGAATCCAATCATGACTTCCTGATTCATTGGCCAACCCTCAACATCTGAGCCAAGCTGGCTGGGCTCAATTTATCTCTTAAAATTAAATAGTTCTGCAAAAACAGTTGTATGCCAGCTAAAGGGTAAATCAGTTGTTCAAAGGAGGACAAAATCTTGGTATGTCCTGGCTTTACCGGATGGACTATCTGTTCCTTTCCATCTCTCCTTAGGCCACACTGGCTCCTCCAAATGGCAGGCATACTTCTGGTCCTGTGTCTGTATCTGTTATAAATTCTATATAAAGTGTATCCGCTCAGTGATCCTATGGCTGGAAAGGAGCAGGGAATCGGGGTGGAGGGGAGGGGAGGCGGGGTGTGAGGTTGTGAAAATAAAGGATTAAGCTTGGCCAGAGCAAGGTTTGGCCTTGGCCCAGGGCTGCTGGGGTAACCTTTAAACTGTTGGACTGTTCATCCTGATAAGATTGTGCTATTACCTTGAGGGTTTAGGGTCAGGCTACACAGTGGATGTTAACAATATGGTTATGGTGAGGCTACCTGGTATCAAATGGATCCCTGGGGGAGGTGCTGGAGAGGAAGGTCAGCCAAGAGTACAGCCGGCCATGTCCATGAGGCCAGCCCGAAGCAGACACACCTGAAACAAGGTGGGTGAGCTTCCCTGGACGGCAGTGCTCCCTGTTACTGTCACACACACAGCTGCTGTCCGCAGGACTCCATGCGAGGACAACTGGAAGCTCCCTGCCTGGGCTTCCCTGGCCCCTGGCCCCTGAGATCTCCCCCACTGGCGATTTGCATCACTCTCCCTTTCCTCTACTGCTGAGCACTGCGGTTCTGAGTATAATGGCTTCCCTGAGTTCTGAGTCCTTGCAGGGATTCTTGAACCTGAGGGTGGTCTTGGGGAACTGCTAAACTTGTTAAAACCAAGTGATGTTTATCTCAGATATGCATGGTTGGTTTAGCATCTCGGAACCAATAGGTGCAACGCCCTTTATCAGTAGAGTACAAAGAAAGGCCCCTGTGATCAGATGCAGAAGAGTTCAGGGGCCTAATGAATTGGATCGGGAGGAGGGAGGAGGGAGGATCTGGCCTGGGATCCTCAGGGGACTCCAACGGTTGTGAGGGACACGAGCAATGACTGGCCTCTCTGA
>NW_005355292.1:360163-361950 GCF_000412655.1 Myotis brandtii | reverse complement strand
CGGCTCCGCCCGGCCCCGCCCGGCCCCGCCCGGCCCCGCGGTGCTGGGAAAGCGAACCAGAGCCACCTGGCAGGTTTACAGATGGGCGGGCCCAAGACGAAGGCCTTTGGCTGCTGCCGACGTCTGTCATCAGAGAATCATTTTGATTGGTCGTCTGACTGCCTTTAAACTGAGCCCTCAGCCTTGGTTCTCCGTGGGTTTTCCCCTGGTGTTTTAAAAAATGCAGCCCCAAAAACAAGTCTTTGGGACTGGAATTGTGGAATAAGCTGAGAGAACGCGACAAGGACTCACGTGAGTGTTGATTTGTCCCCGAAGTGTGTGAAAGCAAAGCTCCGGGCTCATCCCTGGCTGGTCTTCACCTCGCAGTGACCCCCACACTCCTTTCACAGGAACCATGTAGACGCTCTACAGGTCATGGATGTCCAGATGGTGGAAGCAGGGCCCTAGCCCTCGGCCTGTGCAGTTGCCACACAGCTGCCCAACCCCGCACTGAGTCCCGTGCAGTGAGCGCCGCTTCCCTGCTAAACTTGTTAAAACCAAGTGATGTTTATCTCAGATATGCATGGTTGGTTTAGCATCTCGGAACCAATAGGTGCAACGCCCTTTATCAGTAGAGTACAAAGAAAGGCCCCTGTGATCAGATGCAGAAGAGTTCAGGGGCCTAATGAATTGGATCGGGAGGAGGGAGGAGGGAGGATCTGGCCTGGGATCCTCAGGGGACTCCAACGGTTGTGAGGGACACGAGCAATGACTGGCCTCTCTGACGAGACTCTCAACAAAGAGCTGAAGGATAAGCAAGTGCCGGTTGTGCAGAGACCAGGGGGACAGACAGCAAACATAGCCCAGTCCTGAGGCTGAAGGGCAGCTGGCCTGGTGAGACACCAGGGGGCAGTGCCCCTGAGCAGGAGCAAGAGCAGGGAGGGGCCTGGAGATGACACCAGGGGAGGGCAGGACTGGATGCTGCCACAAACAAGGCAGCCAGGGCTCCTAGACTCACCTTGGGGTTTCATGAGAGGCAGCAGCTCCGAGCAGACGTCTCGGGTACCAAAAAAGTTTGTTTTCATCGTCACTTCTGCTTGAATATGAAACGGTGTGGGATCATTCCCTTTCAGGAGAGGAGAGTAGACTTAATAAATAGTAGCCATGTGGTAACTTTCCATAGAATGACATAAAATGTGAATTTTTTGTATAATTGGTTCCTAGTAATAGCACTGTGCAATCACCATTTCCTTGTTTCCTGATGTTCTATACTGATGTTCCCAACATAGTGTCTGAGATGGTGCCATTCCCGGAGGCTGGTGAAGGGTGCACTATGGGGTCTCTGTGAACTTGTTTGTGCAAAATTCACCCCGTTGCCCTCAAGGTTAAACCAGGAGAAACTGTGACAACCTAGAAAAGACTCGCAGGCATCTGGGCCAAGAACACAAAGGTGTCTGGGCCAGAAGGCTCTCCAGCTTCTCTTGCAGTTTGATCTAGTGGCACCCCTACCCCCAGCCTCTCCTACTTCCCTCGGGAGCAATCCTGCACCCATACACGCGAGGAGCCCCATTGTAACGATACTCCGACATACCAGCCACCCTGGCTGCAGGTGCTGGGGTGAGCCCTCCTGGGACCACACATCCTTTTACCCTTTAAGGCAATGCCCGCGTTGTTGACCAGCACGTCCAGGCCCCCGTACTCCTTGCGCAGGAAGTCGCGCAGGGCGCGGATGCTCTGCAGGTCGTCGATGTCCAGCTGCTGGAAGCGCGGGCTCAGGCCCTCGGCCTGCAGCTGCTGCACGGCCGCCC
>NW_005355292.1:357866-359891 GCF_000412655.1 Myotis brandtii | reverse complement strand
CCCAAGGTGCTGGGAATGCGAACCAGAGCCACCTGGCAGGTTTACAGATGGGCGGGCCCAAGACGAAGGCCTTTGGCTGCTGCCGACGTCTGTCATCAGAGAATCATTTTGATTGGTCGTCTGACTGCCTTTAAACTGAGCCCTCAGCCTTGGTTCTCCGTGGGTTTTCCCCTGGTGTTTTAAAAAATGCAGCCCCAAAAACAAGTCTTTGGGACTGGAATTGTGGAATAAGCTGAGAGAACGCGACAAGGACTCACGTGAGTGTTGATTTGTCCCCGAAGTGTGTGAAAGCAAAGCTCCGGGCTCATCCCTGGCTGGTCTTCACCTCGCAGTGACCCCCACACTCCTTTCACAGGAACCATGTAGACGCTCTACAGGTCATGGATGTCCAGATGGTGGAAGCAGGGCCCTAGCCCTCGGCCTGTGCAGTTGCCACACAGCTGCCCAACCCCGCACTGAGTCCCGTGCAGTGAGCGCCGCTTCCCCAAGAACCGCCTGCACAGGTCCGGTGTGATGGCGAAGCGGGTGCCCTTACTGGCCACAGTCTCCAGGGCCACAGGTGTTAAGACGCCATGGCTGGCAGGGGTCCTGGGGGCACTTGACCAGAGAGCAGACAGCGCTGTGGGTCACAGGGGTTAGGAGGTGTTGTCCCGCTCTGTGGTGTCCCAGACAATCTGAGAAGCAGCACCAACTGAGTTCTGTGCTCCAGGTCTGTGCCCGAGAACTGGCGGCACAGATTCCGCGTGATGGTGAAGCCGATGCCCTTGTTGGCCCCGGTCACGAGCGCCACGCGGCGGGGGGGGCTGAATGTTCCAGGTTTACTAAGGCCCCCATTCCGGGTCTGGCCCTTCCTGTGATGTAAGTTCAGCCCAAGCCGAGCGCCACGCGGCTGCAGGACGACATGGCCGGGCAGGAGGCTCGAGAAGCACTTGCGTGGAGAGCAGAGTTGGCCGTGGACGTCCACCGCTGCGACCAGGGCTCCCGTGAGGTTCCGAGCGCCTCTGAGTGCGACTGCACAGCGCACAGTGCGCACTTGCTGGAACCAGCACAGGGGGACAGACAGCAAACATAGCCCAGTCCTGAGGCTGAAGGGCAGCTGGCCTGGTGAGACACCAGGGGGCAGTGCCGCTGAGCAGGGAGCAGGAGCAAGAGCAGGGAGGGGCCTGGAGATGACACCAGGGGAGGGCAGGACTGGATGCTGCCACAAACAAGGCAGCCAGGGCTCCTAGACTCACCTTGGGGTTTCATGAGAGGCAGCAGCTCCGAGCAGACGTCTCGGGTACCAAAAAAGTTTGTTTTCATCGTCACTTCTGCTTGAATATGAAACGGTGTGGGATCATTCCCTTTCAGGAGAGGAGAGTAGACTTAATAAATAGTAGCCATGTGGTAACTTTCCATAGAATGACATAAAATGTGAATTTTTTGTATAATTGGTTCCTAGTAATAGCACTGTGCAATCACCATTTCCTTGTTTCCTGATGTTCTATACTGATGTTCCCAACATAGTGTCTGAGATGGTGCCATTCCCGGAGGCTGGTGAAGGGTGCACTATGGGGTCTCTGTGAACTTGTTTGTGCAAAATTCACCCCGTTGCCCTCAAGGTTAAACCAGGAGAAACTGTGACAACCTAGAAAAGACTCGCAGGCATCTGGGCCAAGAACACAAAGGTGTCTGGGCCAGAAGGCTCTCCAGCTTCTCTTGCAGTTTGATCTAGTGGCACCCCTACCCCCAGCCTCTCCTACTTCCCTCGGGAGCAATCCTGCACCCATACACGCGAGGAGCCCCATTGTAACGATACTCCGACATACCAGCCACCCTGGCTGCAGGTGCTGGGGTGAGCCCTCCTGGGACCACACATCCTTTTACCCTTTAAGGCAATGCCCGCGTTGTTGACCAGCACGTCCAGGCCCCCGTACTCCTTGCGCAGGAAGTCGCGCAGGGCGCGGATGCTCTGCAGGTCGTCGATGTCCAGCTGCTGGAAGCGCGGGCTCAGGCCCTCGGCCTGCAGCTGCTGCACGGCCGCCC
>NW_005355292.1:351020-357527 GCF_000412655.1 Myotis brandtii | reverse complement strand
CCCAAGGTGCTGGGAATGCGAACCAGAGCCACCTGGCAGGTTTACAGATGGGCGGGCCCAAGACGAAGGCCTTTGGCTGCTGCCGACGTCTGTCATCAGAGAATCATTTTGATTGGTCGTCTGACTGCCTTTAAACTGAGCCCTCAGCCTTGGTTCTCCGTGGGTTTTCCCCTGGTGTTTTAAAAAATGCAGCCCCAAAAACAAGTCTTTGGGACTGGAATTGTGGAATAAGCTGAGAGAACGCGACAAGGACTCACGTGAGTGTTGATTTGTCCCCGAAGTGTGTGAAAGCAAAGCTCCGGGCTCATCCCTGGCTGGTCTTCACCTCGCAGTGACCCCCACACTCCTTTCACAGGAACCATGTAGACGCTCTACAGGTCATGGATGTCCAGATGGTGGAAGCAGGGCCCTAGCCCTCGGCCTGTGCAGTTGCCACACAGCTGCCCAACCCCGCACTGAGTCCCGTGCAGTGAGCGCCGCTTCCCCAAGAACCGCCTGCACAGGTCCGGTGTGATGGCGAAGCGGGTGCCCTTACTGGCCACAGTCTCCAGGGCCACAGGTGTTAAGACGCCATGGCTGGCAGGGGTCCTGGGGGCACTTGACCAGAGAGCAGACAGCGCTGTGGGTCACAGGGGTTAGGAGGTGTTGTCCCGCTCTGTGGTGTCCCAGACAATCTGAGAAGCAGCACCAACTGAGTTCTGTGCTCCAGGTCTGTGACTTCTATCCTCTGTCCCTCCCTCCACCGGAGGGGGGGGGGCACTGAATGTTCCAGCTTTACTAAGGCCCCCATTCTGGGTCTGCCCCTTCTTGTGATGTATGTTGGGCCCAAGTAGGACACGCACCACCCTCTTTTGATCCCAGCTCTGAGCCCAGCATGGACAGGGTGGAGAGCTGTGCTTCCCCCAAGCACACGGGTTGGTGATGGGAATCAAGGGCTTTAGTTGAACTAAAGGAACTACTTCAGGAGAAGCCCAGAAGGTGGAAGTAGGTGCAGGAGTCATTGGTTTGGACCCAGGCCCATCCTCCACTGCAGAAAGGCAATGTCTGCTTTTTCTAAAATGCAATGAAGTATTTGCACAGGGCAACTGCCTCTGAGGACACAGATCGCCTTCCTTTCTTAAGAGAAACCAAGGCAGAATTAAATAGGCCCTGTGAATGCATTCAGTGTGGGACCCCCAAGTGGGAGGCAGCATTTATGAAGGTCTTTCTGGGGGCCAAGCTGGTGATGGCATGTGTATTTCATGGTTACATAATCCTGTTTGCTTAAAGTGCCTGCAGTAGGTTTCGTCCTTGGTCACAGTTAACAGAGAGATGTAAAACCTCACCCCGATCACTGGTTAGATAGAACCTGTGGCTGCCTTCATGCTACCACAGCAGATCAGAGTACTCCCAAGAGACTGTGGCTGCAAAGCTGAATACATTTACTCTAGCTATTTCTGGAATGATTTTCGGCCTCTCAGTCACATTGTCCCTTCCTTGGCCTAACTAAATGTCTATCTGATTTCTGAGCGGGTGCAGCTTACAAATGATCTGCAGGATGGATCTGTAGAAAGACCCATTATTCATCTGCTGATGATCAGTCATTACTCTCACCCACTCTTCTCTTTCTCCTCGTGTCACAGGAGAAATCACAGACTCAAACTTAGCAGCCAATTCAAACTGAATACTTCCTAAAGGGGCTAATATATGAGGAAAAGGGGCCACATGCTAACCTGACTAGCTCAGGGTAGGCCTGCGTGGCAGCCTTGTAAACTCAGAAACCTAAAGTAACCACAATGGTGTCTGAAATTAACACTTTTAATGATTATTTATTAAAAAATATATATTTTAGTGATTTTTTACAGAAAGGAAGGGAGAGGGATAGAGAGTTAGAAACATCAATGTTAAGAGAGAATCATTGATAGGCTGTCTCCTGCACTCCCACTCCTGGGGATGGAGCCTGCAACCTGGACATGTGCCCTGACCAGGAATTGAAACAGTGACCTTCTGGTTCATAGGCTGAAGGTCAAATGCTGAACCACACTGGCTGGGCTGAAATTAAAACTTTTTAAACTAAAAAGCAGTTTATGGTGGGTAATCATGTTCTAGGCCCACATCTTCCCTGACAAAGGTCAATCTTCACTATAATGGGTCTGCTCTATTGTCTTTTTGCATCTACAATAACATATCACTGGAATGTCAAAGTCATTTTCCTTTTTTTTGGACCCCTCAAAGGTCAGGCAAGCTTTGTGGAGACCACAAATCCCCTCATTATAATTGAGTTACTTATTGACAGTTAACTATCCTGCAGCCACCTCAGTAAAGACTGTATGTGTTTATCACTTTACTTTTTATCCAATCCCAGTGGCCTCCTCCCCCTCCCCCCACCCCCACTTTGCTTTCTCCTGCTTCCCTAATCTATCACCAATGGATTTCATGGAACCCACTTGTTAGGATGGAAAAAGGGCCTTTCTTTTTCTTAGCTGTAGCCTTCCACAATTTATGAGAAGCACCTGATAATTAAATCCCAAGACTGTTAGCTCCTCTGTTTCAAACAGCCCCTCTGTTCAAACTTACAGACAAGATAAGTGACTTCCTCCCCGCTGTTTTACAACTCAGGATAAGACACCTGCCTAGGCCTTCTGCCTGGACTATCTCCTGAGGAAATAACAGACCACCCCCTGCTGTGGGCTCCATTGCACCTAGCAACAGCAGCAGCCCCCAGGTGCCCCTCCCGTCCCTGCCCCAGGCTTGAAAAGAGTTTTGTTGTTCTTGGCCCTTGCATTGGTTAGCAATGCACTGGGGCTTTCCCTCTGGGAAGTGAAATAAACCCTCTCTCTGTATCTATCTCTTCTCACAGTTGTGAATTCTTTCACAGCCCAAATCACCTAGTCACGGGCCCAAGAACCCTATAGCACTTATGTCTCCTCTTTTGATTGTAATGTATCAAACAAGTGCAAAACGGCCATTCTCCAGAGCATGATCTCCCAAAAATTGTTTACAGGTTTGAACGTTTCTCACGTGAACAATACATATATTTGGGTAGAAATGATGTGACAGTGTGCATGTCCTTTTGGTCAGTTCAGGACAGATAACACAATGTGGCCCACGGAGGGGGCTGTGAGGGGAGCTCACCATTGTTCAACTTTTTTTTCAAAAAGAAACTGTCCGTGAGGCCCCTCAGCATCTGAGGGCAAAAGGGCCAGGAACACAGGGGTCTCCGCACCCTCTTCTGGGCTTTTGGGGGCTTGGGGTCCAGTCAGGTCGGTTCTCACCCACCCTGGGCAGCAGGCATTCAGGAGGATCTTGTCCCCTCTCCTGTGCGCACTCAGGTTCCTGGCGTGGATCCTGGACAGGACGGTGACGCCGATTTTCGTGACTCCGTAGGTCCTGTTGGGCCAGCCTTCCCTCTGGTGCACCCCGTTTCGTGCATCTTCCACGAACTTGTTCATGAGCCCCACCAGCTCCTCCTCGCTGATGGTGTCGCTTCTGAACTTCTGCTGCAGCTCCGGGCTGCAGTTTTTCAGAGCTCTGAGACTCTCCATGCTGGACACATTCACCACTCTGCCTGAAATGCAAAGGAGGTTGTTATGTAGAAAGGCAGGCACGAGAATAAAGGTGCCAAAAATGCTGGGATTCTGGGCCAGGAATTTCCATCTGAGAAATTTCCAGTGTGCCATGAGCACTGATGAAGACTGCCTGTGTGATGAAGGACGGAGACAGCCTAGAAGCCTGTCATACCCAGCAAGTCTCAGAGGATATCAGATAAATGTTTTTTTTTAAATATATTTTTATTGATTTCAGAGAGGAAGGGAGATAGATAGGAACATCAATGATGAGAGAGAATCACTGTCCAGCTGCGTCCTGCCTGCCCCACACTGGGGGTGGGGCCTGTAACCTAGGCATAGGCCCTAACTTGGAATCAAACTGTGACCTCCTGGTTCAAAGGAGGACGCTCAACCAATTAGCCAGTAGGCCAGGCTCAGTTTATCTCTTAATACTAAATAGTTCTGCAAAAACAGTTGTATGCCAGCTAATGGGACAAAATCTTGAATGTGTATGTCATGACTTCACAGGATGGACTATCTGTTTCTTTCCATCTCTCCTTAGCCCACACTGGCTCCTCCAAATGGCAGACATACTTGTGGTCCTGTGTCTGTATCTGTTATATAAATTCTATATAAAGTTTATACGCTCAGTGATCCTTTGGCTGAAACGGAGCAGGGAAGGGGGGATGGGGGGGTGGTGAGGCTGTGAAAAAAAAGGATTAACCTTGGCCAGAGCAAGGTTTGGCCTTTGCCTAGGGCTGCTGGGGTAAATTTTAAACTGTTGGACTGTTCATCTTAAGATTGTCTTGTTACCTTGGGGGTTTAGGGTCAGGCTACACAGTGGATGTTAACAATATGGTTATGGTGAGGCTACCTGGTATCAAATGGATCCCTGGGGGAGGTGCTGGAGAGGAAGGTCAGCCAAGAGAACAGGGGGCCATGTCCATGAGACCAGCCCTCAGCAGACACACCTGAAACAAGGTGGGTGAGCTTCCCTGGACCGCAGTGCTCCCTGTTACTGTCACACACACAGCTGCTGTCCGCAGGACTCCATGCGACAGGACAGCCGGAAGCTCCCTGCCCGGGCTTCCCTGGCCCCTGAGAGCTCTCCCACGGTCGACTTGCATCACTCTCCCTTTCCTCTACTGCTGAGCACTGCGGTTCTGAGTATAATGGCTTCCCTGAGTTCTGAGTCCTTGCAGGGATTCTTGAACCTGAGGGTGGTCTTGGGGAACTGCTAAACTTGTGAAAACCAAGTGATGACTATCTCCGATATGCATGGTTGGTTTAGCATCTCGGAACCAATGAGTGCAACACCCTTTATCAGTAGAGTACAAAGAAAGGCCTGTGTGATCAGATGCAGAAGAGTTCAGGGGCCTAATGAATTGGATCGGGAGGAGGGAGGAGGGAGGAGGGAGGATCTGACCTGGATCCTCAGGGGACTCCAACGGTTGTGAGGGACACGAGCAATGACTGGCCTCTCTGAGGAGACTCTCAACAGAGAGCTGAAGGATAAGCAAGTGCCGGTTGTGCAGAGACCAGGGGGACAGACAGCAAAGATAGCCCAGTCCTGAGGCTGAAGGGCAGCTGGCCTGGTGAGACACCAGGGGGCAGTGCCGCTGAGCAGGGAGCAGGAGCAGGAGCAGGGAGGGGCCTGGAGATGACACCAGGGGAGGGCAGGACTGGATGCTGCCACAAACAAGGCAGCCAGGGCTCCTAGACTCACCTTGGGGTTTCATGAGAGGCAGCAGCTCCGTGCAGACGTCTCGGGTACCAAAAAAGTTTGTTTTCATCGTCACTTCTGCTTTAATGTGAAACGGTGTGGGATCATTCACTTTCAGGAGAGAAGGAGGGTATAGTTAATAAATAGTAGCCATGTGGTACCATTCCATAGTATGACATAAAATGTGAATTTTGGCCTGGCCTGTGTGGCTCAGTGGTTGAGCGTCGACCTATTAACCAGGAGAAGTCACGATTCGATTCCGGATCAGGACATATGCCTGGGTTGCGAGCTTGTTCCCAAGTGGGGGACTTGCAGGAGGCAGCCAATCAATGATTCTCTCACATCATTGATGTTTCTATCTCTCTCTCCCTCTCCTTCCTCTCCCTCCCTCTCTGAAATCAATAAAAATATATTGAAAAAATAATAAAAACAAAATGTGAATTTTGTGTAGAATTGGCGCCCATGCAGTGACCATTTCCTTGTTCTCTGATGTTCTATAGTGTCTGAGATGGTGCCATTCCTGGAGGCTGGTGAAGGGTGCACTGTGGGATCTCCGAATCTGTTTGTGCAATGTTCTTGTTTATTTAAAAATCCATTCAACATTCACTCAAATGCCCTCAAGGCTAAACCGGCAGAAACGGTGACAACCTAGAGAAGACTCCCAAGAACAACAAGGTCCTTGGGCCACAAAGCGCTCTAGCTTCTCTTGCACTATGATCTAGTCACAGCGGTTCTCAACCTGTGGGTCACGACCCCTTTGGGGGTCCAACGACCCTTTCACAGGGGTTGCCTAAGACCATCAGAAAACACATATATAATTACATATTGTTTTTGTGATTCATCACTATGCTTTAATTATGTTCAATTTGTAACAATGAAATTGGGGGTCACCACAACATGAGGAACTGTATTAAAGGGTCGCGGCGTTAGGAAGGTTGAGAACCACTGAGTGGCACCGTGCCCCCTGCCTCTCCTACTCCCCTCGGGAGCCATCCTGCACCCCATACACGCGAGGAGCCCCATTGTACCGATTCCCTGACATACCAGCCACCCTGGCTGGAGGTGCTGGGGTGTCCCCCCTCCCCCGCTGCAACCACCCAGCCTTTTACCCGTGAAACCAATAGCTGCGTTGTTGACCAGCACGTCCAGGCCCCCGTACTCATTGCGCAGGAAGTCGCGCAGGGCGCGGATGCTCTGCAGGTCCTGGATGTCCAGCTGCTGGAAGCGCGGGCTCAGGCCCTCGGCCTGCAGCTGCTG
>NW_005355292.1:343296-350899 GCF_000412655.1 Myotis brandtii | reverse complement strand
TGGCAAAGCCGATGCCCTTGTTGGCCCCGGTCACGAGCGCCACGCGGCTGCAGGACGACATGGCCGGGCAGGAGGCTCGTGAAGCACTTGCGTGGAGAGCGGAGCGGGCTGTGGAAGCCCAATGGCTGCGACCAGGGCCCGGGAGGCTCCGAGCATCAGCGCACGTGCTGGACTGGGCGCCAAGGAGCCTCTTGCCCAGTGCGCAGGCGCAGGCGCAGGCACAGGGGCAGGTGCAGTCCTCGCTCCCTCTGGGCGTGGCCCAGGGACCCTCCCACGGGTGCTTGTTAGGTAAACAAGGGCTGCCTGCAGGGTGACAGGTGGGCTGGCCCAAGTCTAAGGCCACTGTCTGCTGGCTCAGCCCGCTGGGCAGTAGAGAATCATTTTGATTGGTTGTGTGGCTACCTTTCAACTGAACCCTATCCTTGGTTCTCCAAGGGTTTTTCCTGGGATTTCCCTAAGCGTTAGAAATGGAACATTTGTACAGACTGCCCTCCTTCCTGGCCCTCTAGCCCCCTGCCCCCTTGTATTTTCTAAAATATATTTTTATTGAAATCAGAGAAGAAGGGAGAGGGAGAGCTAGAAACATCAATGATGAGAGAGAATCATTGATCGGCTGCCTCCTGCACGCCCCCCACTGGGGATGGAGCCCGCAACCCCAGCCACGGTTCTTGACTGGAATTGAACCTGGGACCCTTCAGTCCGCAGGTTAATGCTCTACCCACTGAGCAAAACCGGCTAGGGCTCCCCCCCATATTTTTAAAAATATAGCTTGAAAACAGAAGTCTTTGGAACTGGAATTGTGGAATAAGCTGTGTGAACATGACAAGCACTCACGCGTGTGTTGATTTGTCCTCTAAGTGTGTGAAAGCAAAGCTCTGGCTCATCCCTGGGTGGTTCTTACATGACAGTGGGCAGCTATTCATGTGAATCATCGCAGGGTTACCACCTCTCTAGACCAGCGATTTTCAACCAGTGTGCCACAGTGTGAGACATTTAAAACATACAATACCTATTTATCAGGGGCACTGACCTCTTTTCCCTTAGGTTGTCAAATTAAAAAAGCCTAAATACAAGCATGTCAAACTCAAAGGCTAACACGGGCCAAATAAACAAGGTTTAGGTTTATGAGGGCCGCAAAAAAAACAAACGCCTCAATTTTCATAGAAACGTTGGTTTATTTCGATAGAGACATACTGAACACAAAGGGACGAAGTAAATGAGTAATTGTTAATGAGTATTTGTTGTGCCGCGTGCGGCCCGTGGGCCACATCTTGGCATGCTTGGCCTAAACAACAAGAGCTGACCCGTTGGTGAATCAAAATTATGCTATTGTTTTTGTCAGATCGGCAAAAAATACATATATTTTTGGTGTGTGGCAGAATTTTAGTAATTAGTTTGTGTCCATGAAATGAAAAAAGTTGAAAATCGGTGCCCTAGCCCTAGCCAGTTTGCGTAGCCGCTAGAGCATCAGACTGCAGACTGAACGGTCCCAGGTTCTATTCTGGTCAAAGGCATATGCTTAGTCCCCAGTGGGGGTTGTGTGCAGGGTGCAGCCAATAGATTCTCTCTCATCATTGATGTTTCTATCTCTCTCTCTCTCTCTCCCTTCCTCTCTGAAATCAATAAAAATATATTTTAAAAAATCGGTGCCTTAGTCACTTGCAAGGCCATTTAGTTACCTGTATGCAGATGCTCCAGTGTAGAGGTACCAGGTAGCTTGGTAGCCCTTTCTCATACTCACAATAACTCGTCAGGATGCATCCTCAGAAAGTGGATCCTCAGAAAGTCCATAAATTAGTTGTGATGGAAATGAATTTTCTTCCTATTTAGTACTTACAGCAGAGGAATAGGGGGGTATAAAGCCAAGTTTCATGTCTGTGCTGTCCCTTATGGAAGCTACTAAGCCACAGGTGGCCATTGAAATGTTATTTTAATCACAATGATACAGTTTACATTCAGTTCTTCAGTTGCCCTAGCCACATTCCCAGCGCTCAATAGTGCGGCGCATGTGTTAGTGGCCGCTGTGTGGGACAGTGCAGACATATGCTATTACCAGCACAGCAGCAAGTTCTGCGGGGAAGCAAGCTTTAGGTAGAACCCAATTATATTGCAGTTTCAAAGTAGGTTTGGCAAAAAACCAAAACTCACGATCAGGGAAAGACCTTTACTTTTTTTGACTGAAACTTTCGTGGTGATAATTGTAGGTTCATGTGCAGTAGTAACAAATAATACAGACATTCCTTACATTTCCCCTCTGTTTTCCTCAATCGTAACATTTTGGAAAACTATAGTACAGCCTGTCCAGGTAGCTCAGTTGGTTAGAGCATCCTCCCATATGCCAAGTTGTGGGTTCAATCCGCCCTTAGTGCCGGAAGCCAGTTCCAGCATGTCATAATTGCAAGAGTTTCATCAAAAGGTTGATGGAACTTGGGGACTCAACAAGGGCTGAGTCACATATGTTGTCCTGAATCATCTGGAGTGGTAAAGGCATTTCCCCAACCCTGAAAAGGATGATTGCTTGCTGCCAGACAGCTCAGAGCATCTTAATCTACATGTTATTGACTCCTACTGGCCAAACACCTGAACAGCCATAGGCAAATTCTTCCATTCTGACAATGCTTGTGTATATGGAAACCCTTCCCTTTGAAGTGTATATCTCCACCTCGCCTTAGGACAAATTGTGTTAATAAAAAGCAAGGGGTCCTGAGACTAAGGAGATCTTAGTTTCTTTAGGTAGGCTTCTCTGACCCCCAAATGCCTTATGTTTCATCTCTGGACTCTTATTTAAGTTACACACAGCCCTTCTCCAGATTGCTGAACCCTTCTAGATGCTGGAACAAGAACCCTGGCACCTTAGGGCACATACAAGACTCAACCAACGACTGCATCAGTAAGTGGAACAACAAATGGATGTCTCTCTCTCTCTCTCTCTCTCTCTCTCGTCAATAAATAAATAAAAATTAAAAAACTTATAGGACAATGTCACAATCAGAATATTGACACTCACACAATCCACCCACCAATCATATTCAAATGTCCTCAGTTTTACTTGCACTTGTGTTTGTGAATGTATTTGGAGCTATACAACTTTATCACTTCTGCGGGTTTGTATATCCACTACTATTGTTAAGATATAAAACATTTCCATCAGCGCAAGCATCTCTCCTATTGCTCATTTTTAACCAAATGTACTATCTCTTGCCCATGACCCCCAACCCGATCTCTTGGCAACCACTAATCTCATCTCCATTTCCAAAATTTTACTGTTTCAAAATGTTACATAGATGGAGTCATACAGTATGTATTTAGGATTTTTATTTTCATTGAGGATAATTTAAGAGCTTTGTTTTGGATTTTCTCCCTTATCCAAATACTAGTGGCCTGGTGCATGGATTCATGCACATTGAAAGGAAATTAATTAGAATAAATATTTTAATATGAATGTCAACAAAAACAACCAAATTCATGATCGACAATGACAGATCAAAACACGCGTGCGATTGGCACCAGCGAGAGCTTTATATGTATGGTGCATGGGTGAGTCAATATTTATTTTTAAATTGCCAGTGTGTGTCATAGATACCAGTCAGTGGGTTGGTCAGATGGTTGGACGGATGTATGGTCAGTCATTTAGCCTTTTTTTTTTTTTAAAATATATTTTATTGATTTTTTACAAAGAGGAAGGAAGAGAGATAGAGAGTCAGAAACATCGATGAGAGAGAAACATCGATCAGCTGCCTCCTGCACATCTCCTACTGGGGATGTGCCCGCAACCCAGGTACATGCCCTTGACCGGAATCGAACCTGGGACCTTTCAGTCCGCAGGCCGACGCTCTATCCACTGAGCCAAACCGGTTTCGGCAATTTAGCCTTTTATATAGATAGGCTTGGTCTGTCACTTGCTGGACTCTTTCCACACCACTGTTTACTTTCTTCTATAGCTGGGGTGAGCCAGTGTTAGAAGGAAGGAAGGAAGGGGATGGGTCAAATTTACTAAGAGGGCCACTCAGCGATAGCACATGGTGTGTAGGGAACTTTGGTGAGAGGCCTGCTGTTTCAAAAGGCGTATTCTAAGAGGGCATGAATCATGATTTTCAGCCTGATTTGTTTATCATTTTGGTACTGGTAGCAACACAAGAACCGACAGGTCAGTAGGGCAAGATCCTCCAGAAAATACAATATATAAAACATCATGTAGTAATGAGAATGTAGCATAGGATGTAAGTGGCGTTAAGAATTAATGGGAGAAAGGAAGAATTATTCCAAAAATGGTACTGGGGAAAGGGAATAATGATTGGCAAGAAAAAAAAAAAAGATATGTACAACAAACATCAATTAATTTTCTAAAGAGAGAAAAAGTATTTTCTCACTTTCTAAATTAGTTTTATTTATAATACCACAAAACAAGTATGAGAAAACTCAAGTAAAATGTATATTTTTCCATATGGGAAAAGGACTTTGTAAGCCTGGGAGCAGGAAGAATCACAAAGGGAAGTACTGACAGATTGGACTATGGGAACCTTTTTGAAAATGTACTCTGAAAAGTATGCTAATGTAAAGCCAGCGAATTAAGCTCTATTTGGATGATTTTGAATCTTTTTTTGCTGTGTCAAATTTGTGTCTTGATCCGGGTGGCGTGTTTGAGCCCCTCCCACTCCCCATACATAGCACCTTGTCTGGGTTCTGAACATCCCCGATTTCTGTTATTACTGCTGTTGGCCAGTTGGTGACCCTTAAGTTGTGAGAGTCAAGTCTGAGATCATCCTGGCTGCTATATGGAAAAAGAATTTTATCACATCCCATCTGTTAACTTGTGGAATGAACTCCCATCTTTACCACCCACTGGTTAGCAGTAGTTATTTCATTTGTCCTAAAGTACACAGTTCCATGGTGTCTGGATGTTGGGAAACAGTATCCTATATAATAAAAGGGTAATATGCAAATTGACCCTAATGGTGGAATGACCAGAATGACTGCTCACCAGTCTCTATGAGGTGCACTGACCACCTCTTGGTCCCTTTTCCCAGCTGGCAGGCTCTGATCTCCCAATGGTGAACAGGGAACTGGGGGTTGGTGGTGGCGGGGGGCGGGGCTGGCTGCGGGCAGTGGGGAAGATGGCCCTGATTGCAGGCCAGGCCTAGGGACCGTACCGTGCACGAATTACATTGTTATATAAATTATTATGCTCCCAGGGTCTTCCCTTGCACGGGCTTACTTACTCTCATAAAACTCAGCTTGACCCTGGCTTTGCTTCTTACCCTGCTTGTTTGGGGTGGTCAGTAGGTCTTCCTACAGGGTACAGCATGGACTTTGAGTCGGGGAATCACTTTGTGGCTGAGCTGTTTAGTAGATAACTAACTAAAAACAATTGACTTGATTCTGTCAAAGATAAAGCTGGATACTCAAGGGGTAAGGCAGATTTGAACCAGTAATATACTATTGCAATAGGGAAGAGGGTCCAGCATGAACTGAACTCAACGGGGCATTTTAAAGGGAGAGTGAGGGAGTGGGGTGGGGGACCAGCGGGGCTTGAGTCAGGGAAGTGAAACATTCCTATGAATGTAAACGCTGATTAGGGCAGCTGTGTGGCTACACAGAGACTGGGAGACAGAGGCTCTATCCTTTCTGATAATTACATTTCAAAGGAATGGCTTTGAGGTCCTTGAGAAAGACACTCCTGAGTTGTAGGAGGTACATAATATCACCCACACACTGAAGGAGGATTCTCACAGTGTGAGCCTTTTCAGTCAATGCTCTAGGAAGGGTGGGAAAGGGCCCGCCATCAAGTGTTACCTAGAACAAAGAGTAAATTCCTCTGGCCGCCTTGAGCTCCTTAAGGGGAGCAGGCCATTCTGGGGAAGTAGCCTGGAGCTGTTAGGAACAATGTTAGTGTTTGCTTAAGTCTTTAATGTGGAAGGGGTGGAGTCCATGAAATCACTCGTGCTGAGTCTGCAGATTGTGTAAGTAAAGGTTGACGACCCATTGAGATGAAGGCTTAGTTTGGTCAAGGAAAAGGGGAGATACATTATCTTCCTTCCTCATAAAAAATAAAAACAAAAAACCAA
Source organism: Myotis brandtii (assembly GCF_000412655.1). Taxonomy (NCBI): domain Eukaryota; kingdom Metazoa; phylum Chordata; class Mammalia; order Chiroptera; family Vespertilionidae; genus Myotis; species Myotis brandtii. Next base: position 344,834 of record NW_005355292.1, on the reverse strand, counting down.
AACCAAAAAGTTTCGTTTGCTCCTTTTCTTCCTGTCTTGAATGTATTGTGTGAGTGTGTGATGACTGGAGCTGCAGCAACTATCTTGGGACCACGAGGAAGCAAACTAAAAGGTCAATAGCCAGCTCCCTAAGAAGGGTATTGTGTGGAAAATTAGAAAAAGCGTTGATTTTTGATGACATCACTGACTCTTGGGTCCAAATCTGGGACCATCAATTTCCAGCCCCACCTCCTATCCTTTTCAGTAAACTTTAAATTTTAGAATAGATGTACAGTGGGGCCTTGACTTACGAGTTTAATTCGTTCTGAGACCGAGCTCGTTAAGGAGCTCGTTAACTCAAATTACTCTATCAACTCAATGCAAAAAATCGGCGGAGAGACAGCTGGTATCTCAAAAAACTCGTTAGTCGGGACACTCGTAAGTCAAGGCCCCACTGTATTGAAAAGTTGGAAATGTAGTACAGAGAATGCCGATATATCCCTCATCAAATTTCCCCAACTATTAACCACCTTACTATGATGGCTCATTTGTCACAAGTCAGAAACTACCATTGGAACAGTAGTAACAACTGAGCTCCATGCTTTATTTGAATTTTACTAGTTCCCCGCCCCCCCCACCCCCATGCCCTTTTTCTATTTCAGGATTCCCTACAGAATATCACATTGCATTATCTGTCTTCTCACCTTAGTTTCCTCTGGTCTATGACAGATTCTCAGTTTACTGGTGTTTCGTGACCTCTGACACAGTTTAGGAGTACTGTTCAGGTGCTTTGGGGGTTGTCTGATGTTCTTCTCAAGGAAGAACGTGGTTATAGGATTTGGGGGAGGAAGACCACAGGAGTGAAGTGCCCTCCCTACACCCTGGCATGCTATCACCATAATTCATCACTGACTATGTTAACCCTCAGCACCTGGCCGGGCATGGCCTGCCAGGTTTCTCCACTGTACACTTACTTTTCCCTGCTCTCCATACTGCACTGTACACTTGGAAGCAAGTCACTAAGCCTATCCCACAATCCAGTGGCGATGGGGGTCGGGGGGCAGAAATTGAGCTCCACCTCCGCCCAGGGAGGAGTATTTACTTAAAACAGTGGTTCTCAACCTGAGGGTCGCGACCCCTCTGGGGGTCGAACGACCCTTTCACAGGGGTCGCCTAAGGCCATCGGAAAACACATATATAATTACATTTTGTTTTTGTGATTAATCACTATGCTTTAATTATGTTCAATTTGTAACAATGAAAGTACATCCTGCATATCAGATATTTACATTACAGTTCATAACAGTAGCAAAATTACAGTTATGAAGTAGCAACGAAAATAATTTTATGGTTGGGGGGCACCACAACATGAGGAACTGTATTAAAGGGTCGAGGCATTAGGAAGGTTGAGAACCACTGACTTAAAAGATATGGACTTCTGCCCTAACCGGTTTGGCTCAGTGGATAGAGCGTCGGCCTGCGGACTAAAGGGTCCCAGGTTCCATTCCGGTCAAGGGCATGTACCTTGGTTGCGGGCACATCCCCAGTAGGGGGTGTGC
>NW_005355292.1:318171-342322 GCF_000412655.1 Myotis brandtii | reverse complement strand
CACCCGCCCAGGGACCCGGCTCGCCACCCTTCGGTGGGTGAAGCAGGGAGCCTTCCAGGGCCGAGGCGGGTGGTAACGGTGCCTGGTCTCCTATCTTGTTACCCACGTCTGCCCGGTGTCGGTGGTAGATTTAAAAGCAGGTGTTGGTCAAAGTGCGCACATAAAATCCCAGCTCTCCCAGGGTACCGTCACCTCGGCATTCATGCACGTGTAAGTCACTGTAGGAGCATATAAAAGTCACAGTAAGCGCCGCCTCCCCTTGCGCATAATTGGCTATCTTTCCTTAAATCTCGTGGTTTTATAAACATACGTAATGTTTATAAATCAAACCTAAAAGGGGTCATTGATGTTTCTGTCTCGATCCCTCTCCCTTCCTCTCTGAAATCAATAAAAATATATTTTAAAAAAAGGGGTCATTGCGTTTGAAATGTTCTGAAACTTTGTTTTTTTTCCCCTTGGACATTTTTACACCTTAGCATATATTTTTTTTCCCTGTTGGTGGCTACATAATATTTCATTATCTGAATCCTGCTGTTTTTTAAATTCTCACCTGAGGATATTTTTATTTTAAATATTAAAAAAAATTGATTTCAGAGATGGAGAGGAATTGAGAAAAACATTGATGAGAAAGAACATAGATCAGCTGCCTCCTGCACATTCCCTACTGGGGATCAGCCTGCAATCCGGTATGTGCCCTGCCCAGGAATCAAACCGAGGTCTCCTGGGTGCATTGGTCCACGCTCAACCACTGAGCCACACCAGCTGGGCTTTCTAAAAAAAATTTTTAGAGAGGAAGGGAGAGAGAAACATTGATGTGAAAGAGGAACATCTATCAGTTGCCTCCTGTAGGTGACTACTGTATAAATTTATATACACACATTTATTTATTTTTTTAAAGGAACTGTTGCCCTAACTGGTTTGGCTCAGTGGATTGAGCGCTGGCCTGCGGACTGAAAGGTCCCAGTTTCGATTCCAGTCAAGGGCATGTACCTTGGTTGCGGGCACATCCCCAGTAGGAGGTGTGCAGGAGGCAGCTGATCGATGTTTCTCTCTCATAGATGTTCCTAACTCTCTATCCCTCTCCCTTTCTCCCTGTAAAAAATCAATAAAATATATTTCAAAAAAAAAAGAAACTGTTTTAGAGGGACCAGTAAAATGTGCATTCCATTACTGCACAAGGGATCATGATTTAGCTCTCAGTATAAAAGTTCTATAACTAAAAACACTTTAGAGAAGTGGTTTACCAAATAATATGTTTGTCTATTTAAATCTTTAAAGGTACCAAGAACAGTGATTATCATACATTGGGAGAAAAAGCAAAGGAAGTGCTTTTTATTTTCGACTGGGCACCTAAACAGAAACTGCAGTTGTAGTATGAAGAAGGGTAGAGGAAGAACAAGCCGGATCAGAAGACGGAAACTCTGCAGAAGTTCTCCATCAAGGGGAGGTACAGTGTTTACTTGTTTTGGTGCCAGTGATATAAAAAGAATCTTGTTGCTTGATATTAACAGGTGCATATAGCTTTTCTCAAGGGCACATGGGCAATGTTCACAGAGAATATTTCTTAAATAATTCTCTTTGTAATTGTGCCATTGTATTCTTTTTAACCCTTGTGGGAATATAAACATATTTCTCATTCCTTCAACTGTGTCTTTTCTGGGGATGACTCCCAGGTTTCTGTTTCTAGCCCTGCCCTCTCTCCTGTCCTCTAATTACCTGCAAGGTATCAATGTTTGGTTATAAACTCCTCATTTTGAGTTCACTGTAACCCAGTTTGAAGACAGGCTGCATGTGAAAGTGCCTGGCCAACTGGGAGGCACCACATTGATAACGGTCAATTTTACCAGTTGCTTCTCCTGCCTCTTTGAGACGATCATATGTTTTTTCTTTTTAGTTTACATTATTTGTACATTTTAAAATTCATTTCTTTTTGTAATAACACTGAGACAATTCATCAGAGGTTTTCTTTTTAAATGGTAGTCTGATTTTATAGTGATCTTAATCACCATTTTTTCCTCCATTGATTAGTGAATGAGAGCTACAAGCCTGAATTTATAGCGCTTAAGAAGTGGTTGAAAGCTAGGAAGTTTGAAGATACAAATTTAATACCTGCTTGCTTTCCAGGTGAGTCTGGCTTTCAGTTCTCATGACCTTTGTCACAGGAGACATGGGCACAGGTGACAGGAAAGCAGGGGTGAACCTTGCTGTATTATCTTGGGGAGCGTATCTCCTATTATGTCAGGCTTCCTGCCTTGTAGCTGTAAATTCTCTTTTAAAAAATATATTTTTATTGATTTCAGAGAGGAAGGGAGAAGGAGAGATAGAGAGAAACATCAGTGATAAGAAAGAATCATTGATCGACTGCCGCCTTCATGCCCCACCCTGGGGGTTGAGCCCACAACCCAGGCATGTGCCCTGACCAGGAATCAAACCCTGACCTCCTGGTTCATAGGTCGACGCCCAACCACTGAGCCATGCTGGCCAGGCTGTAGCTGTAATATTTGGGAAGTTGGATTAACATGCTTTACCTTGTTCTAGAAGCAAATGAAGTGGCTTGTGGGAAGAAATGCCGAAATGGTGAAATAAAATTCAAAATTACAAAAGGGGGATGAGAATAGAAAAATAAGGCGAAGGCAGGAATAAGGATAATCCATAAAAATTGCGGTTATAAAATCTTGCACCCTCTCGGAGGCGAGCCACCAATCTGATGTTCCTTTCCAGCAGTGTAGACAAATATGGCCAGCCACCAATCTGATGTTCCTTTCCAGCCGTGTAGACAGGTTATATGGCCAGCCACCAATCTGATGTTCCTTTCCAGCTGTGTAGACAGGTTATATGGCCTGTGACCAATCTGATGTTCCTTTCCAGCAGTGTAGACAGGTTATATGGCCAGTGACCCGAGTCTTAGTGTTATTGTCCATCAGCAGAAGCGCAGACGTTCCTGGAACTTAGTCTGTAATAAGCTTTACTTTCATACGGTCCTGGTGGCCACTTCCCGCCTCGCCTTAGTAAGTGTAGCTTGCTGGGCTCTGTTTTCTGAACTTGAACACTATGTTGTAGAAATACCGGTAAAGCATCTTCCAGGTTTATCCCGTATGCCAAGTTCTGTTCATATACAGGGGTGGATGGAAGTCGGTTTACAGTTGTGAGTACTCAAAACACAGAGTTTATTCTTGTAATGCATTAATTATTGTATTACTTATTTGTATTTCAACTGTAAGCCTACTTCTGCCTACCCCTGTATCTGGTTGGAGATACATTTCCGCTTAAATTATCATACAATTCTAAAGGAGACCCCAGCGGAGGAGGTCAGCTGAAGGGTTCCTGAGAGACCCGGAAGCAGATCTGTAGAAGGTGCCTGGTCTGTAGGTCTTGATTCTGAAGCTCACTTTGCCCTTCGAGGATTACAAACCCAAGGGGAGGTCAGCACATTTACATTTTCCAGAGCAGCTTCTTGATCCTCCGGGACTCAGGGTACAAGACACCCGGCTTTGAAGTTCATTCACATCTTCTATTCAGAGTGTCTCTGAGGCCTGGAAGCTGCAGTAGATTCACCCTTTCCTGTCTTTGCGTTCCTAGATACCGGGAGAGGGCTGATGAGCAAAACGTCCCTGCAGGTGAGCATCTCTCTTGTCCTTGAGACCCAGTGCAGATGTTGTTGCTTTGTTTTTGTGGGTTAAACCAAGTGGATTAAAAATATGCTCAGCATACAGGCATGTTTTACTTACAGATAAGTTTCAGTAGAACTCTGCCAGTCAGAGTTGCTTGCCGCATACCGGAGACAAACCCAAGGTGCAGGGCTTGCACAGAGCAGCTTATTGTGCTGTCACATGAACACGCCTGGGTAGGTGACCTGGCTGGTGTGGCGTCCCGTGGCCGTCAGAGGCCCAGGACTTAGCCGCTCTCTACCCACGTCCTTAGAGGGAGCTGCCACCCTCAGGTCCAGCGTGTAGCTCCTGGGGCTGGAGCAGCAGGACCCAGCAAGGGGTGAGCAAGGGCAGCTTCTCCCGTCCAGGAAAGGGGACCCACGAACCAGCCTCCTCTCCGTGGCCAGCGACCAGGTGCGCAGCCCCAGCGGCGGGAGGCGACACCTGTCCGTAGTGCCCTTCGGGGGGTGGGGGTGGTGAGGAGGAGAGAGGCTGTTGGGGAGGCAGCCAGCAGACTGCCACAGCGGATTTTATAAACCAGATCATGTGCTAACCGTGCACGGGAGGGAGCCGCTCTCATCTGAGAGACTGCATAGCAGAGGAGGTAGAACCGAGCGAGCAGAGGGAGGAGGCCTCGGGGCCTGTCCCAGGCGCCAGCCTGCTGTGGCACCGGAGGGACAAGGCTCCGGACCCTGTGGGCTTCCGTCTCCTCCCCTGGAAAACAAGGAGGTGAATGGCATGGTGATCTGATCTCCGAGGTCCATTTATGCCATTTAAAGGACAGAATACAGTTTTCTGTAAAGCTACCAGTTAATTCCTTAATTTATTTTTATTTAAAATTATTTTAATTTCTTAATTTAATTTATATAAACCCAGCCTTGTACATACTAGTATGTTTAGCGTAAAGAATGGTAACCTTTAGTGTTGTAATTCTATTATGCTGTTTTAATTTTTAAATTACTTTATAATTTTTAGTTGTGGCAAAATATATACTAGTATAAAATAAAACTTACCATCTTAACCACTTTAACTGTGCAGCTTATTAGCATTAAGTACATGTACATTGCTGTGTAATGTTTTTGTTTTTTGAACAGAGGTGTAATTGACCTCATTCTGTAGCAGCATTTGGAGAGGAGACATATACCTCTCATGCATATAGCAGTGACTGTAGGTTATTTTTTTAAATAGGTTTTTATTTATTTTAAAGAGAGAGGAAGGGAGAGGGAGAAAGATAGAAACATTGATGAGAGAGAAACATGGCATGGATGAGAGAGAAACATGGATCGGCTGCCTCCTGCACACCCCTACTGGGGTTTGAGCCTGCAACCTGGGCATGTGCCCTGACCAGGAATCAAACCTTGACCTCCTAGTAGTTCATAGGTCGATGCTCAACCATGGAGCCACACTGGCTGGGCTGCCCAGCTTTTAAGTGTTCAGTTTGATGAGTTTTGATGATGAAGAGATTTACCCCAAGGACCATATAGACCATTTTATCAAGTGGCTTAAAAAAAAATCCTCACCTGAGAATATGTTTTTATTGATTAGAGAGAGAGAGAGAGAGAGAGAGAGAGAGAGAGAGAGATCCACATGAGAGAGAAACATTGGTAGGTTGTCTCCCTTACCCGCCCTGAGTGGAGATCAAGCCTGAAACCTAGGTATGTACCCTGACCGGGAATCGAGCCGCAACCTTTTGTTGTACAGGACGATTCTCTAACCAACTGAGCCACCGGGTGGATTTTTTAAAAACCATAAAGTCATGGATGTCGGGGCAGGAAGAGGTGATAGTGGTGATCTAGTCTAATCTCGATTTACAGATGAGGCAACTGGCAGTGGCACCCAGCTGATTTTGGGCTGAAATTCGTAACTGAGATGCCAGTTACAACGACAGCAGGACCTTACGCCTGGCTTGTTGGCGACTTACTTGTTTCTGGGGTCCGTTACTTGCATCTTAATTTTCCTTTCTCTGGTTCCGTCTCTGTGTGAAGAGCTGTACTTCTGCAGGTGCTAAGACGAGCCCCTTGTGCTGGTGGGCTGCCCTTGCTTTAGCTAGTGGACACAGGCTAGAGGGAGGGTGGGCCATTTCTAGGACAGCCGCTGGATACATGGGGTTGCACCAGATGGGTTTTTGTGTGTGAGTGTGTGGGGTTCTGTCTGTTTCCTGAAGGTAGCACAATTTCCTGGCCTAAGAAAGTGAAGGAACAATTTGATTTGAGTTGTCAGTGTTTCCACTTTCCTTTCTGGTGAAAGGTTGACAGTCACATAATTGACCTTTAATTCCTGTTGTGGTCATAGTACCTGCGCTGGAGCGGCCTTGCCTACATCCGCTGACTCAGGCTTGGCAGTTAGTCGGTGGTGGTCTCTGTGGTTGGGTTCTTCTGGGTTCTTAGTAGATGAAACCGAGGACTTGAAAAGACGTGTACTCACAGACCCTTCCCAAAGCACGGGCATTCTAAACTCTGCTTTCTTTTTCGGGAAGGAGGGACAGGTGATTATTTCGTTGCCTGAGAGTTGCCTGCTCACCACGGACACAGTGATTAGGAGCTACTTAGGGGCGTACATTGCTAAGTAAGTGACCGCACACATGCTACCTGGGCACCGCTTCTCCTTAAAGTCTGTACCATCGGCAGGTATGTCACCTGAGGCAGAGTTCAGGAGGACCCAGCCCCTTGCATAGCCGATACCTGCAATGGTGCAACAGGGCTACTCTGGTCTGTGAAGTTTGTTTTAATTCATGGCAAACTGGGAGGTGGGTTTGAGTCCTGATCTATCCCAGAAACTGCAGATGAAATGGGATAATGAAGTCAGGGCTGAGCGCCTTGCTCACAGTAGCTTGTTCTCCATCGTAGTGGAGCGTGACAGATGTCAATTTCTTTTATTTTTACCCTCATTGTACTTGCTTGAATTTTCTTTCAACTCTGAAGAGCTGTTGACATTAGGAAAGAGTTAGTCTTATTTAGCATAGGAGAGAGGGGGCCAGCCTTGAAGGGGAGAACTAATTTCCAGCTCATGTTATCCTGGGCCTCTGTTCGGGGCCCTGTCTGAGGACAGTGCGTGAGAGCCTCAGCAGAAGGGCTTCTAAATTATGAGGTTTGAAAGATTGAATTGTGTCTTAACCCGGGGTAAATTCTGAATGTGTCCCCCCCCCCTAGCTTTTTAAAAAGTTAATGTATTTTTATTGATTTCAGAGAGGAAGGGAGAGGGAGAGGTAGATAGAAACATCAGTGATGAGTCATCAATCCGCTGCCTTCAGCACGCCCCCTACTGGGGATTGAGCCTGCAACCGGGGCATGTGTCCTGCCTGGAATTGAACCTACGTCTTGGTTCATAGATCGACACTCAACCACTGAGCCGCACTGGCTGGGCCCCACTTGCTTTCGTAAGAGGACTGATATATCTTTATTGGTGTGAGTGGAGGCAAGGATGCTCTTAGTATTAATGTTTTCCATATCGTTCTGAAATTTTGAGTAGAATGTATGGTAATATAGGAATCTAGACGTTGAAGGATTAATGTAAACTTTCCTTAATACATTCATGCAGCATGAGATTTTTTACTGTGAACAGATAAAAATACTGCAATGTATAATTTGCAATAGCGATGGTAATTTAGGATTAAAATAGAAATGCCTGCATGTACCAGTGGATGTACTAGGTTCTTTCCATTGGTTTCCCCCACCAAGTGCTCTAGTTATCCCAGTGAAACCAGTGGACTGCCAGCGAAAGCTTAAAGCTGGACAACCAAGTTGGAAGCAGAGAGGGCATTTGCAGAAAGGAATCTTGCGAACAAAGCTGGGACTCGGGTGGTGAGTCAGCTCTTGTGTGGCGTGACCTGCTCAGAGCACTTGTGTTGGGTGCTCTCTGGAGAGGAAGCTTTGAGGAAGGAAGACCCTCCCACGGGCCATGAAATAAGCTGGGCAAGTGCTGACTGCCCCGCCCCTCTGGGAGCAGAACTAACCACTAGAGCAGTGGTTCTCAACCTTCTGGCCCTTTCAATACAGTTCCTCATGTTGTGACCCAACCATAAAATTATTTTCGTTGCTACTTCATAACTGTAATGTTGCTACTGTTATGAATCGTCACGTAAATATCTGATACACAGGAAGGTCTTAGGCGACCCCTGTGAAAGGGTCGTTGGACCCCCAAAGGGGTCGCGACCCACAGGTTGAGAACCGCTGCACTAGAGTGTCTGTATCTTCCAATAAGAGTAACTTCTTTACTCTGGCTTTTAATTTGAAAAGGTGGCAGCCTCCCCCGTCTCCTCTGCTGGCTCTGTGCACCTTTCTAGTTGCAGAAAAGCATGCTGGGGACCAGTCCCCCTGGAAGCCCTACCTGGAGGTTTTACCGAAGGCCTACACCTGCCCTGTGTGTTTGGAGCCGGAAGTGGTGGCTCTTCTTCCCAGACCTTTGGAAGCGAAGGCCAGAGAGCAGAGGGCGCGTGTGCGCGAGCTGTTCACTTCCTCCCGAGGCTTCTTCTCCTCCCTGCAGCCTCTGCTCTCTGAGGCTGCGGCGAGCGTCTTCAGCTACAGGGCCTTCCTGTGGGCCTGGTGCACGGTCAACACCAGAGCCGTGTACATGAAGCGGGGCCGGAGGCAGGGCCTGTCCGCGGAGCCAGACACCTGTGCGCTCGCCCCGTACCTGGATCTGCTGAACCACAGCCCGGCCGTCCAGGTGAGAGGCTGCCAAGGGGACACCCGTTCTGTTTCCACAGGGAGGACAGCGACTTTAGAACCTGTGTCCTAGAATAGGGAGTGGGCCCCCAGGGAAGGTGTGCCGGCTCTAGGTGACTGCCTGCCGCCAGGGGTCTCCTGTCTGCTCCCGACCCCATGTCCCTCCAGGCCCGCAGAGCCCAGTGCTATTACCCCCGCTTCCCCGCCGCAGGTCTTAACCCGCAGCCTCCCCTCCCTCGCCCACCTGGCCCACCTGTGGTGCACGGTCTTCCTCCTTCCAGAACTGGCCCAGGAGTCTGGTTTGCGTTTCTGTCCCGACCCCTTTTATACTTGGGGGCATTGCTGTCCGCTTTGATCTTTGCTGTGATCTCTGGTTAATGTACTGCCCCCCTCTCTGAGCTCTGCAGTCTTAGAGGACGGGACTTTGCTTTGTTCCTCTTTGTAATCCCAGTGCTCAGCGCAGGGCCTGGCATGTAGTAGGCCTTCAATAAACCTTTATTAAAAAAACACACAAAACAAGCAAACAAAACTTTATGGAGTGGGGAAAGGAGTCCGGAAGTCATTGGAGAACCTTGCTGTGGGAGAGTCAGATCCCTTGCCCTCTGCCCTCTCCCCTGTGGCACAGGAAGGAGACGGTTCTGTCTGCAGGGCCTGCTGGGGAAGGGCCTGCCTGAGGGCAGAGGTGTCTGTAATCAGCTCACCCACAGCCAACCCTCCCAGGGTCCACTTGCAGGCACACTGGCTGGGACCCCAGCTCGCTGTCCTCTTCACACCCGGCTGCCTGGGGAAGACCCGTGCCACCCGAGTGCAGGGCCTGCTGGGGAAGGGCCTGCCTGAGGGCAGAGGTGTCTGTAATCAGCTCACCCACAGCCAACCCTCCCAGGGTCAACTTGCAGGCACACTGGCTGGGACCCCTGCTCGCTGTCCTCTTCACACCCGGCCGCCTGGGGAAGACCTGTGCCACCCGGTTAGCCACCTGGTTCGCCCACTGCCATTGGGAGGGAGCATGAGGAGGCCCTGCCATGCCTCCCAGGCCAGGACACTCCTTGCCTGTGTGCTTGTCACTTCCTTAGGAGGATGCGTTTCTGACAACACTGAGTGGGGGGGCCAAGCCTGGAAGGGTGTCTGGTTGATGTTGATGAAATGAGTGGGGCCGTAGTACAATAGGATGCTGGACACAGGGACTCTGCCCCATTGGGGTGGCTTTATTTTACTGGGCTGTTAATGCATTTACGCCCCCAGGACCAGTGATTTTACAGTTGAGTGTGGGTACCGCCTTCAGCCGGGGGCATGTGGCTCAGGGCCCTGGTGGGCTGAACATTTCCTCTCTGGCCCTCTATGGAAGAAGTTGCTGGCCGGGTCTGCGTTGCAGCTGGCTTTTGGCATGAGACTCCAAACCATGGCCTTAATCTATTGTTGATGCTGCCAGGTGGGAATTTCAGCCTGCTCCTCCTCCTCGCCTCCTGGGGCTCGCTGGGCTTGCTGCTAAGGAAGGGGCCTCAGTGCCTGCACCCACTCCTTTCTGTGGGGAGCAGGTAGGTCTTCTTGTTCTTTTCCTCTCTACCCATCAGCTCACAAAACCGTCACAAAATCCATACGACAGTGTCAGCCAGTGTCATGCTCAAAGGCCTTATTGTAAGACCTGAAATTCCGCGTGAACCTCGACACCTTTGGGCTCACGGGGCCCCAGAGGCCTGGCGGGCAGCTCCTCTGCTCGCACCGCGTAGTCCCCGGCCTGGTGCGGAAGGCTTCCCGGCTGGTTGCTCTGTCAGCCAGACTAGCTGCCCCCCACCTGGTCCTCACCCTAACAGGTTCACCTCCCCGCCAGCCCTGGAAGTTATTCCAACAAGTAACTCACATCTTCCCCGGGGAACCAGTGACCTCTTGTTACTACAAAGCCTGCTTCCTGTGGCCCCTGCTGGTGGCTGCCCGCGGACGAGTACAGCCTGGGGGCCGGCCGCCTGTCCGCCCCCCTCCTCCCTCCTCCCTCCTCCCCCTCCTCCCTCCCCGGGCTGTCTGTGTGACATATCCATTGTCAGGTGTTATCCATTGTCAAGTGTTTGCCATCCCCAGGGCCCAGGGGTGGGCCTCCCTCGCCAGTGGGGCGAATGGAGGCGAACTAGGGGCTGCCCTGGGAACCTTCATCGATCCCACGTGCGGTTACATTCAGCGATGAGTGTTTCAAAGGGGCATCGGGCTTAAATAAACATAATAACTTAGTCGTTTTAGTTTTGGGTTTTGCTTTAAAAAACTAACGATTTTCCTTTCTAGGTGAAAGCAGCATTTAATGAGGAAACCCGCTGTTATGAAATCAGGACGGGCTCGGGCTGCAGACGGCACGAGGAGGTGTTCATCTGCTACGGCCCCCACGACAGCCGGCGGCTGCTGCTGGAGTACGGGTTTGTTCCCTGCGGGAACCCCCACGCGTGTGTCCCCGTCTCACAAGGTCGGATGAACTTCGGTTCCTATCACTAAGATGGTATACACTTCCCCATCTGGGGGTGAGGTTCTTTTAAGTTTTAATAAAAATGGCAATCCTTTTTTTTCCTTCTAAATATTTTTATTGATATCAGAGAGGAAGGGAGAGGGAGAGAGATAGAAACATCAGTGATGAGAGAGAGTCACTGATTGGCTGCCTCCTGCACGCCCCCCAGTGGGGATCGAGCCCGAAACCCAGGCATGTGCCCTGACAGGGAATTGAACTGTGACCTCCTGGTTCATAGGTTGACACTCAACCACTGAGCCATGCCGGCTGGGCAGCAATCCTTAAAATGTATGTTGTTTATTTTCTCCGAGGTAGGGCTCTGGCTCGCCTCACTCTGGCTGACCATGTAATTGCGATAATGAAGTAAAAACAACGAAGCTTTGACCGACATTGAGGATGAGAAGAGCGGAGAAGAGTTTATTGTGTTCGGTCAGACAGGAATGGAGGACCGTAAAAACAACGAAGCTTTGACCGACATTGAGGATGAGAGGAGCCGAGACAGGAATGGAGGACCAGGAAGCGTGCTAAGGAAATGCATATTTAATAGATGGAAAGAAATGGAGATCTCTGTACTGAGACGTTTCACTGTTACTAAAGATGGAACAGGATTAGAAAGCCACACATATAAACATTCAGCACTGCTGTGTGTGAAGCACTGCTTACCACGGAGAGACGTATGGCAGTCCTTGTTCCGGGGCGCGGTGCGTGATGAAGTCCTGGGTTACGCTCTTTTGTGGCCATTAAGTAGCCCTCATCCTTGGTGTTACTCTTTCTAAGATCAGGATTTAGCTAGTAAATTTATGCTGTGGCCCAGCTGGCGTGGCTCAGTGGTTGAGCGTTGACCGACCTATATGAACCAGGAGGTCACCGTTCAATTTCCGGTTAGGGAACATGCCTGGGTTGCGGGCTCTAAGATGGTATACACTTCCCCATCTGGGGGTGAGGTTCTTTTAAGTTTTAATAAAAATGGCAATCCTTTTTTTTCCTTCTAAATATTTTTATTGATATCAGAGAGGAAGGGAGAGGGAGAGAGATAGAAACATCAGTGATGAGAGAGAGTCACTGATTGGCTGCCTCCTGCACGCCCCCCAGTGGGGATCGAGCCCGAAACCCAGGCATGTGCCCTGACAGGGAATTGAACTGTGACCTCCTGGTTCATAGGTTGACACTCAACCACTGAGCCATGCCGGCTGGGCAGCAATCCTTAAAATGTATGTTGTTTATTTTCTCCGAGGTAGGGCTCTGGCTCGCCTCACTCTGGCTGACCATGTAATTGCGATAATGAAGTAAAAACAACGAAGCTTTGACCGACATTGAGGATGAGAGGAGCCGAGACAGGAATGGAGGACCAGGAAGCGTGCTAAGGAAATGCATATTTAATAGATGGAAAGAAATGGAGATCTCTGTACTGAGACGTTTCACTGTTACTAAAGATGGAACAGGATTAGAAAGCCACACATATAAACATTCAGCACTGCTGTGTGTGAAGCACTGCTTACCACGGAGAGACGTATGGCAGTCCTTGTTCCGGGGCGCGGTGCGTGATGAAGTCCTGGGTTACGCTCTTTTGTGGCCATTAAGTAGCCCTCATCCTTGGTGTTACTCTTTCTAAGATCAGGATTTAGCTAGTAAATTTATGCTGTGGCCCAGCTGGCGTGGCTCAGTGGTTGAGCGTTGACCGACCTATATGAACCAGGAGGTCACCGTTCAATTTCCGGTTAGGGAACATGCCTGGGTTGCGGGCTCCATCCCCAGTGGGGGCGTGCAGGAGGCAGCTGATCAGTGAGTCTCTCTCATCATTGATGTTTCTCTCTCTCTCCCTCCCTTCCTCTCTGAAATCAATAAAAATATATTTAAAAAAACTTATGCTGTGAATATTCCCAACATAGTGGGAAACAGTACATGGAAGCCTGGTCCCTTCTGAGGCGGCAGGGACTGTCTCCAGGCGTGAGGAGCAGCACAGTCACCGTGTGTATAATTGAGGTGGTTTTAATACAAGTTCTAGCGGAAATAGAAACGTGGTCGAGGTGCTGCTACTCCATCCTACGGGCAGAATAATGCTGTTCTTTATGAAATAAAAGAGAAACGCAAAAGCGGGCCTTGCTGGTGTCTCAGAAAAGGGGCTTTGAGATTAGCCTCGTATTATCAGAATAACTTTAACATGATGACCATGAAATGCTGACTTGTGATCAACATTTATGTATTAGTGATTATTGCATTTAAAAATAAAGACAAACACGAAGAGAAAATTTAAAAATACAGAAGTCCCTCATGACTCTGCTGCCCAAGTGGCTTAGCCACTGTTTGTATCCTCACTTTCAGTTGCTCAGGTTGTAGTCACAGTTGTGCAGACAGTTGTGAATCTGCGTTTAGAAACTCCGCGCCTCGTGTTGGTGCAGAGCCCGCCTGCGGAGGTGGGCTTCCGAGCAGGCCTGCTGGGGGCGGTCGTCGGGACTGGGCTTGTTGGCTCGTGTGCCGAGTGGGAGCGTGAGCTGGGTTGCGGGTGTTTGGTCCCTGCCTCGTGGAGTTGTTGTGGCTTTTCTGGAGCTGATGACGATCTCATTGCGTGGGCCTTGACGAATAGACCTCTTTTTTGTATGAATGAGGTAAAACTATTTCCATATGGCTTGATTGCAATGGGAAGGAAAGTAAGCTGAGAAGGAAAGGTTTATACTTTTGTCTGAATTACATCCTAAATCTCAGTCTGATTTTTTTTATGTAGATGTGCTTGTTAAATATCTTCCATCAACAGATAAGCAGATGAACAAAAAGATTTCCATTTTAAAGGATCATGATTTTATAGAGTAAGTGTTCCTCTCTCTCAAAATTGTTCCATCGGGAAATTGTGATGAGAAAATGGAGGTTAGGGTTCTGTAGGGATGAGACACCTTCTGACTCTCACCAGCTGGCAGGTAGGTGTTTATCGAGCACTTACTCTGCAGTGAGCGGTGCTTGGTGTCGTGGGCACACGGGAGTGTAAGATACTTCCCCAGAAAGCTTTTCAGGGACGTAGAGGCCAGCTTGGACAGGAAATCATGGTGCCAGAAGGGAGCCTGGATGAGTTGGTTGTGGCCCAGGTTGCGTTGGTCTCTGAATGGGGTACGGTGGGTGGCATCGGCTGGTGGAGGCCAGGCTGGCCCTCCCTGACCACGGCGTGGGCTCTGGGGAGGGGGGTGGCTGGTGACTTCACACCCAAGGGGAGAAGAGGGTCAGGGCTCTCCCTTCGGTGATGAAGTGCAGTTGTGAGTGACCCAGCTCCGTCCCAGGCCGGTCGCGCTGTGGTGCTGCCGCTAGTTTAACCCCCAGACCACCCAGAGGCGTCAGCTCCGTCTCCCTGTGACGCCGTGACTGCCGCTGGACCTCCTCCAGCTTCAGCTTCTGACCCAAGTGCATTGGAAAATGGCTTGCATTTTTTTTTTTTAACATGAGAGATTTTCCTGTTACTCAGGCTTTATCATTAGGTATTTGAAGACTTACTTTCCTTTTGTCTTTCTGACCAAGACCGCAGGCTCCATAACGTTTAGTGGCCGCTTTAGAGAAACTGCTTTAGCCCTGGTCCCGAAGTACTAGTGACAGCTTGTCCTGTCCCCCCTCGCAGAAACCTGACGTTCGGATGGGACGGGCCGTCCTGGAGGCTGCTCACGGCCCTGAAGCTGCTGTGTCTGGAGGCTGGAGAGTTGTGAGTGCACGTGGGCGGTCAGGCTGTAGCTCTGGGATGCCATCGTGGGCGGGCTGCGTGCTCTTGATGCCACTCACCCGCCGGCTGGGTGTTTCTCTCCTTAGTTTTCCGGGTTCTGTTTGAGCATCACAGTCAGCGCGTGTGGTTTGGAGAACTTCTAGTCTCTCCTCAGAGGTTCCCCCTGGAACCTGCAGCTCCTTGTTCAGAAGTGTGGGCACAGGCACTGCCCAGAGGGGAGTCTGAGTGGGTGGTTTTCCCGGAGCCAACAGAGCTCCTGCCCCCCCCTCCCCTGTTCTGCCCTAGGAGCAGATCCAGGGAGAGGCCTGGGCGTTTTCATGGGGGAGGAGGCAGGGGAGCCCCTGGTGTAACATGGGTCCTGGTCAGGCTTTTGGTCCCCCCCACCCGCCGGAAAGGACCGAGGGCTCCCGTGGTGTGTGCTGTGCTGCCTGGCCCGGAGCTCCTGCAGCCGGTGCTGGTCTGGTCAGAGCCAGAGCAGAGAAGCCGCGTGCAGGGAGGACTTCCTGAAGGGTGAAGCATCCCTGAGTGGTTGGGAGGGTTCTGTGAGATAGCTCAGCGCCCAGAAGTGGTGGTGCTGGCTCAGTGGGGCCTCTGATGTTTTGGTTCTGCATTTCTTTTTTTAAAATTTATTTTATTGATTTTTTACCGAGAGGAAGGGAGAAGGATAGAGAGTTAGAAACATCGATGAGAGAGAAACATCGATCAGCTGCCTCCTGCACACCTCCTACTGGGGATGTGCCCGCAACCAAGGTACATGCCCTTGACCGGAATCGAACCTGGGACCCTTCAGTTCGCAGGTCAACGCTCTATCCATTGAGCCAAACTGGTCAGGGCTGGTTCTGCATTTCTAAGCGCCTTCTGTTTACTTGCACTCGGATGTTGCCGCAGGCCCAGTCACCGTGCCTTTCGCCGTCCAAGCCACTTCCTCTGCAGATTCTGTACGCCCAGCATCTGTTCCTCCACCCTCCTCCCATTAGTGCTTCTTCCAGGCGCTGCCACCTTCGGCTCAGGATCCTGCTGTGGCTCCCTCTTTAAAAATAAATGTTCTTACTGATTTCAGAGAGAGGAGGGGAGGGAGAGAGACAGAAGCATAAGCGATGAGAGAGACTCACCAATCTGCTGCCTCCCGGACTCCCGCACGCCCCTCACTGGGGATCAAGCCCACTACCCCCGGCATGTGCCCTGACTGGGAATCGAACCGTGACCTCCTTGGTTCATGGGTCGACGCTCACCCACTGAGCCACGCCAGCCGGGCTGCTCTTGCTCCCTCTTGCCTACCCTCAGACATGTATCCTACCTGCCGGCCCACTGCGCACGACCCAGGGTCGCGCGGTAATGAGTGCCAGGCTCGCTTCCTGTTCTCGCCGTGCCTTCTTGTGAACCTCGTCCGTTTCAGCACAGGAGGAGCATGGGCGGGAGCGTGGGGAGTCCCTGTTGGGGGTTTATGAGAGGAATCCACTGTGGGACGGGCTTCGTGATGCTTCTGGAAACAGGAGAGGGCTGTGTGTGTTGTTTAGGTGTAAAAGTCGTCTTTACTTTTTGAGACCCTGCTGAAATGATCTTATTAAACATTTTGGTTCTAGTCCTCGCTGGAAAAAAGTCCTTCTTGGGGAGAGAATTTCAGATACAAATGAGAAGATGAGTTTGGACATCGCCCAGAAAATATGCCGTTATTTCACAGAGGAGGCTAGTGCTATGCTTCAAAAGGTATGTTTCTATAATTTTGCATCTCTTTTTAATGTATTTTTTTTATTGATTTCAGAGAGGAAGGGAGAGGAAGAGAGAGGTAGAAACATCAATGATGAGAGGGAATCATTGACTGGCTGCCTCCTGCTCGTTGGACCAAGCCCGCACCCCAGGCATGTGCCCTTGACTGGAATTGAACCTGGGACCCTTCTGTCCGCAGGCTAATGCTCTCTCTGCTGAGCCAAACCTGCTAGGGCTTGCATCTTTTTCTTAAAGAAGTGTTTTGATTAAGAAGTGACTTGTTTTGGGCATGTTGGATAGGGATGGTACACCTTCTTTGAGTGTTGCTTAATGTGACCCCTGTGAAAGGGTCGTTCGACCCCCAAAGGGGTCTTGACCCACAGGATGAGAACTGCTGCGTTAAATGCATGAACATTGATGTAATCTGTTTTTTGACTGTTAACATTCTGTCTGCACCTTTTAATAGGTAAAATTATCGCATGAATTCTTGGTAATAGATTTTTAAGTACTCTTTTCCTTTTATTTTTATTTAGTAACTATTTTATTTTATTTTATTTATTTATTTTTTAAAATATATTTTATTGATTTTTACAGAGAGGAAGGGAGAGGGATAGAGAGTTAGAAACATTGATGAGAGAGAAACATCGATCAGCTGCCTCCTGCACACCTCCTACTGGGGATGTGCCCGCAACCAAGGTACATGCCCTTGACTGGAATCGAACCTGGGACCCTTCAGCCCGCAGGCCGACGCTCTATCCACTGAGCCAAACCGGTCAGGGCTAGTAACTATTTTAATTAAATGAGAAAATAGCTGCTCTAGTCGGTTTTGCTCAGTGGATAGAGTGTTGGCCTGTGAACTCAAGGGTCCTGGGTTCGATTCTGGTCAGGGCACATGCCTGGGTTGTGGGCTTGATCCCCAGTGTGGGGCGTGTAGGAGGCAGCCAGTCAGTGATTCTCTCTCATCATTGATGTTTCTATCTCTCTCCCCCTCTCTCTTCCTCTCTGAAATCAATAAAAAAATAAAAATAAAGAACACCTCATTTGAATAAAAACATAACTGGGATTTAAAATATTTTAATGAACTTTGAAGGCAAAGGAAAAAAACCACATAGTCATATCAATTGATGCAGAAAAAGCATTTGACAAAATTCAACACCCATTTTTGATAAAATATTTTAATGAACTTTGAAGGCAACATTGTGCTAAGTGGAATAAACCCGAATGCAGAAGACAAACTGCGCGGCTCCCCCTCTGGGAGGATCTGGGACAGGCAGGGGCATAGAGACCGACCGTGGAGGATGCCAGGGCTGGGGAGGTTGTGTTTAATGGGGACAGTGTCTGGTGATGATTACATAACATTGTGGAAATTCTAAATACCACTGTTTGTACATTTAAAAGTGCTCAAAATGGTAAATGTTATGTATGTTTTATTATATTAAAAAGTTTAAAAATAACTTCCAGGTTTCTCACATGAAAGATAAAGAAATGGCGTTGATACACCAGCTCACTTTGGTGGAAACGTTGTGGACAGAAGAGCTGAAGATCCTCCGGGCATCTGCCGAGACCCTGAGCGGTTTGCAGGCCGCTGTTCGAGACTCACCCACGTGCCTCCGATGGCCTCCCCTGCTGGGTGTCGCCCCCTCTGCGGGGTGTGACGCCTGAAACACTGTACACTAAGGTTCGTTTTACCCTGAATCCTTTTTAGATCTTGGCTCTGGATTTATACTGTTCACAGCGTTTTTACGCCTGTTAACATTCAGGACAAGGGGGCGGGTGTCAGAGCAGAAATCATTCCACAGAAGCCAAGAGCTGCTGCTTAGAAACACTGGACATTGTCGAAGCACAACACGATGCGGTGTTCCCTTCCGGAGCCTCTGGGTGCAGGACGAGCTGCTTCCACTTCTCCCAGCTGAACATTCCGGGTCTCCAAGGGCCACAGCGACCGGGGTTGTGGGAGGCAGGAGAGGGAGTACTACCAGTCGCCGCCCGTCATCTTTAAATGCAGCAGCCCATGCTGCGTACAGGTTAATCCCAAGCTCAAGTGCACGAGTCCTCGGCTCAGCCGGTCAGTGCCACGTGAGCGGCAGAACACACGGTGCTCAGCACTCGGTGCACGTCTCGGCCTCCTGTGAGAACAAGCCCCACTCGCCCCGTCCAGGTGTCTGAGGAGCAGAGCTGAGTCGGGCTCAGCAGTGAGCTGGAGACGCTTCCCTCTTCGTCCACTGGGTGGCGCGAGAGGACCGCCGAGCCGGAAGGCTGGCTCCTCAAAAGCAGGCAGTTGGGATCTGGACAAAGCAAAGCGACTGTGCTCCTGGGACAGAACGCTGGTGTCCCTGCTCTCCTGGGGGCCTTGGCCTCCTTGGGTGAGAACAGGCAGCTACACAGCAGTTCAGGGCGAAGGGGCCTGGCCAGGTGTGGGGCTCAGAGGTGAGGGTGGGGGGGCAGGTGATAAGATGCAGGACTGCCTGTCAGCCTACGACAGCCATAGGAAATGTCAGTATGTGGCACTTTTTCTTGAGCAGAAGAGAATGCCTCATCGCAGGGAGCAGGTTTTAGTTCCATGTCTTCGAGAGCAGGCAGACAGGTCCTGGCCAGGCAAACAGGAAGGCTCACTTCCAAGGGTGTAAACTGAGCCCCCACCCAGAAGGGGGTCTGCTCCTGTGATGGCTTCTGCCAGGTGTGTCTGGAGCCGGGAAGGAGCCTTCCTCTGACGGGCTGGCCGTCCGTCCTTAAAGGCGTGCGTTTGACGTGAGGACAGAGCCTCAAGGTCGAGTGGAGTGTGCTCGGTGTCCTTGGACTCCAGCATCCATGTTGACTGATAGGCTCCGATCCCAACCGGCTGGTGACAGGCGTGAGGTGGCCCCGCACATCACTCGTTTGAAATGATCTCTTGGGTCTGCTGGGCCGTCCCAGGGCCCCGTTGTCTGTCCTCAGGTGGAGACTCGCTCACCTTGCAGGTCCTTGGACCCTCTGCACCACCTCTCCGTGGATGCACATCCCGGCCCCGCCTCGAGCGGGCGGCATTCCATGCAGAGCGCCTGCAGGGCCTGGCGAGGCCCCTGCTGCAGGTTTGAAGGTTCCCCTGGAACTGGACGCGGAGAGAGACCCACACGTGGCCGTCGGTCTGATTGGAGTTGCCTGACGGTGGCGGCTGTTTGTCTGGAAGCGATCTTGCTGAGGAGGTCAGGTGGGGGCCAGGCGCTGTTTCTGATGTGGTTTAATGTGCAGGTGAGGCTGGGAGCCATGGCTCACGTGGGCTCGACAGAAACTGTGAGAGGAAGGATTCTGTCTCCATTCGGGAGCAGGAGCAGCGTCCTGGCAGGGCCATGGTAGCCCATCTTCTTCCTTTATAATCTGTAGTGGCAGGAGCCCCCGGAGCTCACCTACAACCTGCTCCCCACGGTGGTCTGCAGCCAGCAGCGCCCGCGCCCCGGGAGCTCGCCTGTTAGAAAGGAGACTCACACCCTGGGCCTGACGCGTCCGAGTCTGCGCAGTGACGGACGTCAGAAACGCTGCCTCAGGCCAGCTCTCCAGCATCTCCAGGGCCCGCGTGGGTGCGGGGCCAGCTCGGTGCCAGGCTGTGCCATCCATGCATGGAGTCCTCCTCGCCGGGCACCGTTCTCTCGATGGATGGGGAAAGCCCGGCTCGGGCCAGGGGGCGAAGTCTCTGCCGCAGACATCAGAGCCCGGGCCGAGCGCGGATGGGGCCAGGGGCTTGCACCGAAGCATCTCTGCGTAGACACCTTTGCAGCAGACATTTCCGCGCAGACATTTCTGCCTCATAACTAATGGGCTGTGAGGCATTTCTGCCGTAAGAGAGAGAGAATGACTGGCTGGCAGGTTTGTTGTTTGGCTTTATTTCTCTATTGACGAAGCAGTCAGGTGCCGTAAAAATAAAAATAACTGGTGGCGATTTGCTTTTCTTGTTTTGCTTCATTTCTCCATGGATGAGGTTCTCACAGTCGCTCCTGTTTTAGGTTAGGTCACGTGTAGCTCTCAGCCAGCCCTTAGCATCGTTGGCACTTCTCCCCGATGACCATGACTCCCCCAGGAGTTGTGTTCTCATCCTGCAAGAGGACACGGGGAGGAGAAAGCAAGGCCAGGCCCCCGAGGGCAGAGGCAGGCCCACGGCTCCCACGGAAGGAGAAAGTGCTTCGGCGCCGTCCACAGAACAGAGTCTGCTGTTTGTGCGGTGTTGCCATGACTACAGTTTAAATGTAGTGACATAGTCTGCATCTCACAGGAAACTTTTGAATTTTGTTTTTCACCTTTTCACGTTTCATTATGCCCTTCCAAATGTCCCTCTTTTTTTATTTATTTATTTGTTTATTTATTTATTATTTTATTTTATTTCTTTTCTTTTTTTTTTATTGCTTAAAGTATTACAAATGTCTCCTTTTTCCCCCAGCCCTTGACAATCCCCTGGCCTCCCCTACCCCCCAGTGTCTATGTCCCTCTTTTATATATCGTGATTTTACCTTTTTAATGGTAAAAGGTAACTAGTTATGTGGCGAGGATGTTTGCTGCAGGGATGCTGTGGCCACGGTTTGGGCCAGAGCATGTGGTGGGACGGACTTCTCCCGGCCCATTTCTGGCTGCCTGGGGTTCTGGGACAGGAAGGCCTAGCGGAGGAGGACACGCGGGGGGCTGGGGCGTGGGGAGGACCGGGCAGTGCCCTCTGCGCTGGCTGTGCCTGTTTTGTCCTGTGCTTCGGTCCCCGCAGCCGGCTCTGACGTGCTGCAGGCTCGCAGGTGGATGGAGCCGGCGGGGCTGCCGGCAGTCTGGGGTCTGGGGGTGATTTCACGTCATTGTTGGCGCCCATTAGTTCAGATTTGTGCAGAATGACGGAGCAGCCCCCGTGCCCTTCCTTTCTTTATTGCGTGTTTTCTTTGTGAGGGGAATAAAGAGCCGACTGCCTTTTAAGGGACAGGAACACTGAGTTTTGTCTTCCCATCCCATTACTGTCAAACAAGTCACCTGAGAACTCAGGTCACATGGTCCGGCTTGCAGAGTGCGGCGCTCCCGAGAGGACGGCTCACAGGGGTTCCCAGCAGACCGAGAAGAATGCCTTTTATCATGTTCTGCTTTCTACCTCCCACTGTTCTATTTCCCTTCCAGCATCACTCAGGCCCAGATGGTATTTGTCAGGAGTAATTGGCGAGCGCCGGAGGCTGTGTTCAGTCTGCTTGAATGGAAAATCTCAAAGCGGTTGTCATGTTGAAAGAAAATACTACATTTGATCTTTTTTTATGATTTCTGCAGACATGGTGCGTGTCTGCATTTTTAGCCTCATGGCCCCTGTACATTTGGGGGAAACGCCCTGCAGGAAGTAGCACTTCGCAGTTCATTCACCTTCTGCGGAGAAGTAACCCCCGCACATGGGGAGTCACTTAGAAACCATGATTTATTTCCACTAGGGGCTCAGGAGCCGCTGGCACACAGGTTGCTGGACACCCACTCAGGACGTAGGGCTTCGTGTCTCGTGTCTGTTCCTGCGAGGATGTTTATTCTTCTGGATGGAACGGTGCCTGAGGGCGGTGGCGGCCATCCTCCAGCCCTGCGCCGGCCGGCCTCTCGCTGCCCCTTTCCGGGAAGGACGTCGGGCCCGCGGGGGAGACTCCTGGTCAGAGAGCAGAGCGGCGAGACCGAGAGCGAGGCCGGGCATGCAGACGGCCTCTCAGACGGTCCCCAGCACGGGGCACAGGACACAGTGTGGAGGCTTTCCAAGGGCACACAACCCCATCGCAGGCACCTTCCTCCATGTTCCCATGTGTATCCACACACACCCTGAGGAGTGCCCTCGCCGCCACAGGCCGCAGAGCCGTGGGATGGACGCACCACCTCTCGTCTAGAGCGCTGAGCTGCTAAGTCATGAGTCATGAGTCACCACCGTGTTGTAGAAAACTCTAGATTGGGGGTCAGCAAACTAGCCACTCCCTGTATTTCTAAATAAAGTTTTTTAAAAATGGGAACTTTTTTATTGTGGTAAAATATGCATAACATAGAATTTGCCATTTAAACCATTTTAAATGTACAATTCAGTGGCATTGAGGATCATGTTGTGTAACCATCACCATTTCCAAAACTTCCATGGCCCCAAACAGAAATTCTTTACCCATTAAATGGTAACTCCCCAGCCCCCTCTCCCCCAGTACCCGCTAACCTCTAATCTATCGTGTCTCTGTAACTTGTCTGTTCTCAATATTTCATGTAAGTGGAATCATGTAACATTTGCCCTTTTGTGTCTGGCCTGTTTCACTTAGCACAGCTTCTGAGGTCCAATCACGTAGCAGGTGCCAGGACTCCCTTTTTTATGGCTAATACTCCACTGTATGTAAGGGCCACATTTCTTTTTTCTTCTTAAATATATATTTTTATTGATTTCAGAGAGGAAGAGAGAGGGGGAGAGAGAGAGAGAGAAACATCAATGATGAGAGAGAATCATTGATCGGCTGCCTCCTGCACGCCCCCTCCTGGGATTGAGCCTGCAACCTGGGCATGTGCCCTTGAGGGGAGTCGAACCTGGGACCCTTCAGTCCACAGTCTGACACTCTATCCACTGAGCCAACCCAGCTAGGGCCACATTTCTTCCTTTTTTTTTTTATTTTTAAAATGTATTTTATTGGTTTTTCACAGAGAGGAAGGGAGAGGGATAGAGAGTTAGAAACATCGATGAGAGAGAAACATCGATCAGCTGCCTCCTGCACACTCCCTACTGGGGATGTGCCCACAACCCAGGTACATGCCCGTGACCGGAATCGAACCCGGGACCCTTCAGTCTGCAGGCAGATGCTCTAGCCACTGAGCCAAACCGGTTAGGGCACACATTTCTTTTTTGAGGAGGACATTTTCCTCTAGCCTCTTGGGTTCAGTGGCTGGGGCCTGTGAATTAAACCAACAAAAGATAGATCAACAGGAGTAAAGATTTATTTTGCGTGTACATAGGGGCTACACAGAAAAGCAATGAAAAAGCCAAGAAGTAGTTAGGGTTAAGAGCTTATGTACCATTTTAAAAAAGGGCAGTAAGTTGTAGAGAAGTGACTAGACAAAGGAGGAGAGATTTGGGCTTCCCGGGGGAAGGTAAATTGCGGGAAGCTAATGGAGGATAAGGGCTGTTTAGTAACGTTCGTTACGCCGACTCCAGTTGGCAGGCCCCGTGACAGGAGTCCGGTGATTCAGACTTGTCTCTTCCTGGCATGAGGGGCGGGGGGTGGGGATGGGGGGGAACCTTTCCAAATGGAAACCTACGCTCGGGTTTTTGGCGGAAAGGAGGGTGGAGAGTTTCTCCTGCACCTGCTGTTTCTCAGGCGCCTTCAGCGGAGGAGCCCGTACGCCAACGTGGCCCCTTTTGGGGCAGCCTTTTCTGACCCCGTTCACACGGTTCAGCCCAGTGCGGCACGTAGGGGATGACACGCACATCCAAGCTGTAGAGATGTGTGTGCATCTGGCACAACGACAGCCCGGCGTGGACTCAGAGTTTCAGAAAATATCAACAAATGTGGGGAAATGAGGCAAATGACACTATGCTTTTTTTGGGCGACTTTATAAAACAGCCACGTGTTGGGTAAAGCAGCCACGAAAGACCTCAGAAACCCGTCACTCTATAGGCAAAAACATCATGTTGCTGATGTAATTATTGAGACTTACTTTTTCAATGTGTTTTAAGGAATAGGTTATATTTAAAAGGGGTGTTGATTTTGTTCTGTATCCCAAGGATAACGAAGCAAGCATGCACTATAATAAATACGTTTAAATAAACATGATTTTTGCTAAAAATCACAACAAATGGAATTCACTGATTTTCTTTTTTTTATTTTATTTTATTTTTTTTTATTGCTTAAAGTATTACAAAGGGTATTACATATGTGTCCTTTTTTTCCCCGCCCTTGACAATCCCCTGTCCTCCCCTAACCCCCAGTGTCTTATGTCCATTGGTTTTGCTTATATGCAT
>NW_005355292.1:308218-315935 GCF_000412655.1 Myotis brandtii | reverse complement strand
TTTTTTTTTATTGCTTAAAGCATTACAAAGGGTATTACATATGTGTCCGTTTTTTTTTCCCCGCCCTTGACAATTGCCCGGCTTCCCCTACCCCCCAGTGTCTTATGTCCATTGGTTATGCTCATATGCATGCATACAAGTCCTTCGGTTGATCTCTTACCCCCCTCCCTCCTGCCCC
Organism: Myotis brandtii; assembly: GCF_000412655.1. Classification (NCBI taxonomy): domain Eukaryota; kingdom Metazoa; phylum Chordata; class Mammalia; order Chiroptera; family Vespertilionidae; genus Myotis; species Myotis brandtii. Next base: position 315,757 of record NW_005355292.1, on the reverse strand, counting down.
CAACCCTCCCCGGCCTTCCCGCTGCAGTTTGACAATCTGTGGAAATTCACTGATTTTCGAATGTTCCGGTGGAAGAGGTGAGGCCCTGACCGCACAGGTGCTGGCTCTCAGCTGACAGGGACACAGCAGATCCAAGCGACCAGACCCCCTGGGATGCGTGCCTGAGAGTTAACTGGAAAGCGGAAGTTAGTGCCGCTGGCTGCACATCTCCCTGCGTGCTACCTGCTCGGAGGAGGACGTGGCGGCGTTCTCATCCACATGAACGCACGCGACGCTCACGCATCCTTTGCTTATCCCTGCTGCCTGTCTTACCGAAAATGTACTCCCAGCCCTGGCCGGTGTGCTCAGTGGTCAGTGTCGGCCTGCACAGCGGAGCGTCGCAGGTTAGATTCCTGGTCGAGGGCTTGTACCCCCACCCCCAGTTGGGGATGCAGGTTCCACCCCCACCCCCAGTTGGGGTGCATGTGGGAGGCACTCAGGCATGTGTCTCTCCCACATCAATATTTCTCTCTGCCCCCTCCTCCCTCCCTCTCACTCTCTCAAAATCAATGGAAAAAATATCCTCACTCCTTGGGTGAGGATTAAAAAAGAAAAAGAAAATGTATCCCGAGTGAAATTCAAAAGAAACAGAAACTGCAGAACCACACCTCCCAGCCGTACAGCCATAGCAAGGGCCTTCGGTTGCGTGTGGCAGGACCTTCTCCTTCCTTCTGGCCCATGGTTTCCTCTCCTTTTTCTAAATCGAGGAAGTGCATCCGAAACGACACTATTCCAGGATGACAGTGGACGGACTCTAAGTTATCGGGAGAGTAATTAAACTTCATGTCAGCGCTGTTCCATTTTTATTACCTAGTTGTGCACACCCGGTGCTGGCCGGGAGAGTGTGAGTGTTGGTCTCAGGCAAGAGGACTTCCCGGCTGGAGCACGCGGGGCGTCCCCAGCAGCGCAGGGCAGCGGGCGTGGGAGGTACAGCTACGCTTTCTGGGAAGAGACGGCCAAGCAGGGCAGAGAGGGCGCTTCATGTGCAAGTTCTCGGTTCTCAGGCTGCCCGAACAGCCAAGTCCTCAAGGGGTCACATTTTTGCTGCTTGCATGAAAAGTGGCTACAATAAGGGTGCACCTTGCTAACAAGTTGATGTCAGCCTGCAGGCGGTCTGGGCTCAATCTTCTGCAAGAAAGAACCGTGGATGGGGCGGCTCAAACAGCAAGCGTTTATGACTCGGTGCCCAAGGTCTCGGAAGGCCAGGATCGGTGAGCTGGCAGATTCTCTGTCGGTGAGGGCTCTCTTCCCGGTGTGTGGGTGGCCGCCTTCTTGCTGGGCCCTGACGTGGAGGGGGACAGAGAGAAAGCTCTGGTTTCTTTTTTTCCAAGGTACTAATTCCCTTTGGGGGCCCACCCTCATGACCTCTGACCCTAATTGCCTCCCAAAGGTCCCACCTCCCAGCAGACCCTTCACGTTGATGATTCGGTCTTTACCTTACAAATGTTGGGGTGACTGACACAAACATTGAGTTCCTAGCAGAAACCCGAGCAAGGAACTCAGTTAAAACCTGCAGGACTCCTGGCCCAGAGAGAAACTGAAACAGTACATTTGTGTGGCCAGAAGCCACTGAGTTTGTGGTAATTTATGCAGCAACAGAAAATTAATGGAGGTAACATTTCAAAGACCACTCCTTTATATTAGCAAAAAAGCATGTTAATGATCAACATACAGTAAATTGTGAAAAGTAATGCTTGATAGCTCAGGAAATTGCATAGATTAAATGCCCCCGGAAATGGCTTTTTCTTTTTTTATTCATTAAACATTGTCACTCCTGCTGGGACCCCATGGCTGAGGGGCTGGACGGGGGAGAGAGGAGAGGGTGCTCTTGTATCTTTCCCGAGAACTGGCCAGGTGTGGTCCGCCCTTGGGTGGCCCGTGCACCTTGTCCTGGCCCTGGGACAACCTTGGGCAGGGGAAGCCACAGTCCGTCCTGGCTGGTACCTGTTCTGGGGTTTCTGCCTTGGAGAGGAAATCTCTAGGCCAGGGCATCCGACTTACAGAGAGCGATGGGTGGGAAAGACGGCCCAAAATACATGGGCCACATCGGGTCGAATTTCTTTTCTCTATAGCATGAGACAATTATTTTTTGAAACCTTGGTACTTAGTAAAAATTGTTTGGGTGAATCCTCCTCGCCCGGCGCCGCCACCCGGCCTCCCCCTTCTCTGGGCGCCAGCGTAGCTGTTGGTGTGGCACTGGGTCCTGTCCCAACTCTGTGTTTACAAAGTGATTAAGAGAGGGAGAGGGAGAGAGAAACATCAGTGGTGAGAGAGAATCATGGATCAGCTGCCTCCTGCACGCCCCACACTGGGGATGGAGCCCGCAGGCATGTGCCCTGGCTGGGAGGCACACCGTGACCTCTGGGTTCATAGGTCAACACCCCACCACTGAGCCATGCCAGCCAGGCAAAGTGCTTTCTAAAGGAAAAGTGATGATCAAATCTGTTGGCCTTTTATCACCCTTACTTTGGGAGAGTTTTGGATTTTTAAAAACGTTACAGCATTTTCTTTTCTTTGGCTTTGATGAGGTCAAAGGTAGTTGCATGCTTTTCTAGCTTGTGAGGCAACAGAAAAGCAGGCTGAGAAGTACCTTAATTGTTGTTGTTGGATCCACAATGAAAATGAGAAATCAGATGGAGGGCTGTTTTATTTTTTTTGGCAAATTAAAAAAAATGTCCAGTCATTTGTACAAATGGTTTAAAAGCCTTGAGATTTTAGGAATGTGTATTTGCAATTATTCTCCTTTAATAATTAATTACTAATATGTTTTAATCACTGAGAACATTGTTTTGATCATTAAGAATTTACAATGTAAAGATTATTTCAAGGTCAAATTTCAAATGTTAATCACTGTAATCTAATGCATGTAAATCTCTGCTGAATTCAGTTTAAAAATAAAAAGTAAATGACTAATTCAAGCTAGCACACTTACTGGAAATCGCCTTTTATTATTCTCTGCTGTGGTTCAAGGTCGTTTCTTTAATCAAACCTCAGCGCTTGATGCAGAGTCCTGAGGAGAGGAGTCATTCCTCCCCCTCTTTCCCTGAGATACAGCTCCCCCAGGAGCCTCCCAACTTGCCTTTTCTCTTCGTTGTTCTCCACTCGTCTTTAATTATTGCTGCTGCTCTTATGCTTCTCCCTCCCTCCCTTCTCTCTCTCTCTCTCTCTCTCACTCTCTCTCTCTCTCTCTCTTTATATATGTATATATATATATATGTACTTCTATTGATTTTAGAGAGGAAGGGAGAGGGAGAGAGAGATAGGAAGATCAATGATGAGAGAGAACCATGGACCAGCTGCCTCCTGCACACCCCACACTGGGGATCAAGCCTGCAACCTGGGCCTGTGCCCTGACCGGGAATCAAACCGTGACCTCCTGGTTCCTAGGTCAACACTTAACCACTGAGCCATGCTGCCTGGTCTCCCTCTTTCTTTCCCTCCCTCCTTCTGTCCCTCCTCCCCTCCCTCCCTCGCTCCCTTCCTTCCTAGTTTTGAGGGCAGATTGTGTCCCAGGCACAAGACAAAAGCCAGGAGCACTTTTTGGAGCTTTGAGACGGAAGCTTCATAGCGTGCTTTCCTCCTGCTTCAGTGGGCACCTGGGCCTTTTGCTTCACTGGATTGTGGTGGGGCCGTGAGGTGGTGCGGATTACAAGCCTGGGCCCTACCTGGGCTCGGGTCCTGATCCGCTCCCAGTCCTGTGAGCGTGCAAAGTTCCTATCTGCCCTGCCTCCCCCTCCTCGTCTGTAGGGGGAGCAGAGCCCTGCGCTGAGGCTGCTGTGAAGGCGCTGGGGGTCGGTGCACCCTGGCTGGCTGCTGGGCAGGGCCGTCAGTTCAGCTCGCTGCAGAGAACGGAGTGCCTTCATGTTGGCCCCGCGAGCTGGCCTTCCCCTGAGCCCACCCCACACGTTTCTGGGTAAAATCTGGCTTTTAGTTCTGTCCAGTTTAAACCCCTGTCTCATCCAATTTAATTTAGAATTCAATTTCATCCACGTAATTGAATTTCAGTGGCTGCTTCAGGCAGCAGCCTAAAGAGAAGCATCCAGTAGCCGCCCTTCTCTTTCCCTAACAGCGTTTTGGGCGGGAGGGGTGTGTTTGCATGTCCACCTCCCGGCTGGTTCTGTCGTCTGTAGCCTTGAACTTGCGGCTTGGTGTGGGCTCAGGCAGCGCCTCTGGGGCTGTGCTGTCGCCCTTGGTAACCACACTGCTGGGGCGTTGCCCCTGGCTGTCAGCTCGGGTCCTTGCCCTGCGGGACCCAGTGTTCCGGGACCTCGATCTTTGAGGCCTGGTTCCAAATGGCCACGCTCTGCTGCTACGTGTTGTAGGGGTGCGGGCCTGGACTGGAACACGGCAGCCTGTGGTAGCTCTTCACAGCCTGACACACAGGGGGCCAGACTCCGTCCTGGTGCCTCACAGGACAAGCAGTACCCTGTTGGCGTGTTATCGTAGACTGTGTGTCTGTGCGCCCCCCAAAGTCACAGTGTTGAAACCTCACCCCCCAGGGTGTTGGTTGTGGGGCCTGAGAGAAGTGGTTGGGTTCAGATTAGGTCATGGAGTGGAGCCCCTGTGATGGGCTTAGTGCCCTTGTGAGCAGGAGAGACCTACCTGCCCTCTCTCTCTCTCTCTCTCTCTCTCTCGCTCTCCCCCCCCGCCCAACTCCCACCATGTGAGGATTCAACAAGAGAAGATGGATGTGCCCTGGGTGGGTGGCTTAGCTGCTTAGCTGCTTGGAGCATCATCCATGCACCAAAAGGTTGGGGGTTTGATTCCTGGTCAGGGCACATACCTAGGTTATGGGTTCTGTCCTCAGTCTGGGCAAGAACCAGAGGCAACCGGTGGATGGTTCTCTCTCAACTTGATGTTTCTCTCTCTCTCTCCCTAAAATCAAGAACATCTATCCTTGGGCGAGGAATGCAGAGAGAAGGTGGCTGTCTGCAAACCAGGAGGAGAGTCCTCAGCAGAACCTGGCCACGCGGGTTCTGACCACGGACTTCCCGGATCCCGTGGCTTTCTCCCTGTATGCCGTGAGTAGCATCCGTGTACATGTAAAAAGTTGGGCCTGCTGGTGTGGCTCAGTGGTTGAGCATCGACCTGTGAACCAGAAAGTCACAGTTTGATTCCCAGTCGGGGCACATGCCCAGGTTACGGGCTCCATCCCCAGTGTGGGCGTGCAGGAGGCAGCTGATCCATGATTCTCTCTCATCATTGATGTTTCTATCTCTCTCTCCCTCTTGTCTCTGAAATCAATAAAAATATATTTAAAAAAATTAAAAACCATAAGGTGATACTTTTTTTGTTGTTGTTAATCCTCATCTGAGGATATTTTTTCCATTGGTTTTTAGAGAGAGTAGAAAAGGGAGGGAGAGAGAGAAACATCAGTATGAGAGAGAGTCACTGATTGTTTGCCTCCAACAATGGGCCTGATCTGGGCTGGGGATTGAACCTGCAACCCAGGTACGTGCCCTTGCCTGGCAATCAAACCCGAGACCCTTCGGTGCTCGGGCCAACGCTCCAGCCATTGAGCCACACTGGCCAGGGCAAAGTGATTTTTTTTTTTTTGATTTTTTACAGAGAGGAAGGGAGAGGGATAGAGAGTTAGAAACATTGATGAGAGAGAAACATTGATCAGCTGCCTCCTGCACACCTCCTACTGGGGATGTGCCCGCAACCAAGGTACATGCCCTTGATCAGAATCGAACCTGGGACCCTTGAGTCCGCAGGCTGATGCTCTATCCACTGAGCCAAACTGGTTAGGGCCAAAGTGATATTTTTAAAAAATATTTAAAAAAATATTTCTTATAAATTCTTGTTGTTGAAAGTTTTACATATGTCTCCCCCGCCTTGACCTCTCCCCGCCCACTCCCTCCCCCCAGCACATGCCCCCACCCCCTTACTGTCTGTGTCCAAGGTCATGCTCCTATGCATGCATACAAGTCCTTTGGTTGGTCTCTTACCCCCCTCCTACCCTCCCTGCCTTCCCTCTGAGGTTTGATGGTCTGTTCGATGCTTCTAAAGAAGAAAAGAAATTGTTAACGTAAAAAAACCATTGAAACCTGTAAAGAATTTTTGTGAGTTTATTTGAGCCAAACTGTCGACTTTTGCTGGGAAGCAGAACCTCAATGAATTGAGATAATGCTCTGGAGAATGGAGTGTTACATCTGTATTTATACATTGCAATCAAAGGAAGGGACGTAGGTGGGTTACATGAAATCCATTGGTGATAGATTAAGGAGGAGGGATAAAGCAAAGGCGGGGGGAACTTCTGGGATTGGGTAAAAAGTGAAATGATGGACATGTGCTTCTCTTACACAGATGGGTACAGGATAGCTTAACGTAATTAACAGTTGACAATTAACTTGATAACAATAACAATGGGGAATGTCCTGGTGCCATTGGTTGTGCCCTGAGGGGTCTGGTGGTAAAAAGGAAGTTACAAGTTACCCAGACATTTCACAGATACGTTATCATAGAGGCAAAAAGACAAATGGGCTCAGTAAAGATCTCAGTTGATCTTTGTCAGGGAAAATACTGGCCTAGGACATGACTACCCACCTAGGACATGACTATCCACTATAACCTGTTTGTAGTTAAATATTTAATTTCAGACCATCTTTTGTGGTTATTTTAGGTCTCTGAGTTTGCAAGGCCGCCATGCAGGCCTCCCCTGAGCTTGTCAGGTTAGCATGTGGTCCCTTTCGTCCACAAAATGATAAATTATTATGGAAACATGTTATGTAGTTTAGAAACATGAGCGTGTCTGTGGCAGCTGTGACGGGAGCAGCCCAGATCAGTTTCCAGGGCACCAGCTGTTTATGGAAACGTCCGGCAGTGCCCCACCCCCGCCATCCCTGCGCCTCTCCGCGGCCTCAGGGCACCTGGCAGTGAGCCTGGCAGCCCTGCCCCAGTGAAGGGGCACCCCTGCCCCCCCTTCCTCCCTGCCCGCCCTGGGAGGAGCCCTGGAGGCTGAGCACCCGCCCCCCTCAGGTGGCGCTAGAATGTCTTCCCCGAGGTGCCCACTGGCTCCCGCACACCCCACAGTCGGCCCTTCCCCTGCAACGCCTCCATCCTGGTCCTGGTCCCAAAACAACGGCCCCTGATATTTAAGAAGCGCACGGATTTCTCGGTTACTTTCACTCGCAATTTCGAGGCTTTTTCCTCCCCCACATCTCCCTGGGCTAGAACCTGATCTTAGTCAAAACATGCTTTTAAGAGGCGGGGACCCAAGTGGGACGAGGCGTGCTCTTCTGGAAATGGCCGTGATTTCGCCGGCGGAGCTTTGAAGGGAAACCGGAGCCGGGCTGGGCGGTGAGGGAGGCGCGGTGCAGAGCCGCTCAGAGGACGCAGGGGTTCGGTTTCAGACGATCAAAACAGCCTTGTGCTCTTCTTGGGGTGATGTTGACATCTAAGTAAGAGTTCTGGCATTTCTTTCCGAGGGGGGAGCAGTACCTTGACCTGGTGGAGGCAGGGCGCGGGGGAGGCTGTGCGGGGCCCGGGGGGCCTCCT
>NW_005355292.1:295734-307173 GCF_000412655.1 Myotis brandtii | reverse complement strand
GCACATCTCCTACTGGGGACGTGCCCGCAACCCAGGTACATGCCCTTGACCGGAATCGAACCTGGGACCTTTCAGTCCGCAGGCCGACGCTCTATCCACTGAGCCAAACCGGTTTCGGCTTGTAGAGATTTTTTAACCTATTCTGATTATTATAGGATTGTTACTTATATGTATTGTAAATATTTTTTAAAAAATATATTTTATTGATTTTTTGCAGAGAGGAAGAGAGAGGGATAGAGAGTTAGAAACATCGATGAGAGAGAAACATAGATCAGCTGCTTCCTGCACACCTCCCACTGGGGATGTGCCTGCAACCAAGGTACATGCCCTTGGCTGGAACCGAACCTGGGACCTTTCAGTCCGCAGGCCGACGCTCTATCCACTGAGCCAAACCGGTTAGGGCAGCATATTATGCTTTTATTATTATAGATTATTATTATTTTTTAACGATTCTTTATTGTTGAAAGTATTACATATATTCCCTCGCACCTGCCTTTTCAGTCCCTGGCTGATCCTCTCCCAGCCCTGGAATACTCACGCCACCCCTGCTCACGCGGGATGGTTTAATGACCCAGCCGCGGACGATGAGGGACTGCTGAGTGCAGAAGGTTTTAGTTCCTGACGTGAGAAATGGTCACGGCAAGCAGTGTGTGGTTGGGCTAACGGAGGAGGCCACACCGCGAGCAGGAGGGACACAGGCGTCAGGAGGCAGGATTGTGAACCGCTGGTGTTTTGCTGTGTCACCTGGTGGGAGGGCAGCAAGGAGGGGGCTGCCTCTGAGGAGGGGGTGGGCAAAGGTACCCGCCTCTCCCTCTCCGGAGCGGTGGCCCTGGCGGCTGCAGGCTGCACCTGGCTGACTCCGGCACCTGGGGACGGGGCTGAGGGGCAGCAACGCCATTGGAGTCCCCCCCCAGCTCACTCTGCTTAGGATCCACCTGGAATGCGTGGGCTGGCATCCAGAGTTGGCGTGGTCCTGGGGCAAATGCTTGTGCAGAAAATACCTGAAATACAAAATGCTTAATTTATGATGGACACATCATTTCACCAGAAATCAGGACAACAGGTTATCAAACGGGGTGTGAGGTCCCCCCACTGTTCTTAAAAGGCTTGCTCTTGGCTATTTAAAAAGCTGTGACCACGACAAGAATAATTACCCATGAACATGCACATATCACTCCCTTTCCATGGAACTGCGTCGGCCTGTGTCCTCCCAGCGACTCTCATCAAGTCATCGCGTGTTCAAGGGCAACTCCGGGGCTTCTGAGAGAGAGAGGCACACAGTAGGCACTCAGCTTTCTGAATCAAACAAACAAACCCCCGTATTATTATTTATTATTTTTTTATTGTTGACACTATTGTAGATGCCCTCATTCCCCCCTTTGCCCACCTCCGCCCAGCCTTGGCCCTTACCACACTGTTGTCTGTGTCCATGGGCCGTGCATGTATGTTCTTTTTCTTTTTTAAAAATATATTATTATTGATTTCAGAGAGGAAAGGAGAGGGAGAGAGAGATAGAAACATCAATGATGAGAGAGAATCATTGATCGGCTGCCTCCCTCCTCCCCCACTGGGGATCAAGCCCACAACCCGGGCATGTGCCCTTGACCGGAATCGAACCTGGGACCTTTCAGTCCACAGGCTGACGCTCTATCCACTGAGCCAAACCGGCCAGGGCATGTATGTTCTTTAGCGGGTCCCTTCCCCTTCCTTTCTCCAGTCCTGGACGGCTCCTCTCTGACAGCTGTCAGTCTGCCCTGTGTCCAGGCCTCTGCCAACGCCCTGTTTCTGTTTAGACTCCCATGCTTCTCCCTTTCTCGGTGTGGAGTCCATGCGACAGCACTTCCTGTGATGATGGAAACGCTTCCTGTCTGTGCCGGCCAGTGTGGTGGCCCGGACCACACGCGGAGCTGAGACCTGGCGTGTGTGGTCAGCGTGACGGAGGAGCTGCATTCACTCGAATGAAGGGAAAGTAACCCTCAGTGGTTAGGGGGGACCGTACAGGACAGCGAGGCGTTCTGTAGTTTCTGTCTGTAACTTCTGTTGCTGGCGCTATTAAGACATCGTTGGTGATGTCTGGTTGTGTTTTATCACAGTTTGAATTACTGTCTGCTTTCCCTCTCACATTTCCCACTTCAAAAGGTCGGAGGCTGAAAGAGGCCGGCTGGCGTCCCCTTTTTTTTTTTTTAAAAATATATAGTGGTTTGATATTAAAAAAAACACACATTTTATTGATTTTTTTTTTACAGAGAGGAAGGGAGAGGGATAGAGAGAATCATCGATGAGAGAGAAACATCGATCAGCTGCCTCCGGCACACCCCCTACTGGGGATGCGCACGCAACCAGGTACATGCCCTTGACCAGAATCGAACCTGGGACTCTTCATTCCGCAGGCAGATACTCTATCCACTGAGCCAAACTGGTCAGGGCTGGCGTCTCCTTTTAATCGGATTCGATGTTGTTCTTTGGACGGGACCCTCGGCCTCAGCCTGGACGGGACCCTCTGCCTCAGCTTGGATGGGACCCGCGGGTGCTGGGCGTGGGGAGTGGGTGCTGGGCGTGGGGAGTGGGTGCCGGGCGTGGGGAGTGGGTGCCGGGCGTGGGGAGCAGCATATTCACTGCCTGTGTGGTTCCTGCAGCTGCCCCAGGATTTTAAATTACCTGGAGCGGCCCTTCCCACACCACGTGATTGATGGCTCTGTGTTCCTCCAGGGGGGTCGTGGGGGGCCCTGTCCTCCTGGCTCCCAGGAGGACGGCCTCCAGTCTTCCTGTCTCAAGTTCAAGGTGCTGGACCCAGCGCTGGGGGTCTGGAGACACAACTAAATGCTTTGGTTCAGCGGCCTCCACCTGCAGCCCGGGTCACGTCCAGGTGAGCCGCTGCCTCTAACGTCCTTTGATACTTGGACTGGAGCAGCTGTCGCATCTGAGGCCCGACCGACCCATTCAGGCGACAGCTGGGCCCTTGGTTTATAATTCTCTCATCTCACATTTCCGGTGGATTTCTCTCCGGAGACAGTGTTTTATGAATCACCTTTGAAATGAGAACGTATCAGCACAGGGACTGTTCTCTGAATTGTCAGAGGAGGAAGAGACGCCACTCCTGACGTCTGTGTCCATCGTCCTGGGCCGGTGCAAGGATGGAGATGAAGGCTCACCTCCCCCTCCGGGCGGAGCTTTATTGATTCCCCCAAAGAACAGCATGACAGCTCTCACCCGCCCCTTTCCTCTCCGCTGCCCAGCGGGTGGCCCCACTGTCACTGCTGGCCTACATCGCCTGAGTCTCAGTTTCCTCATCTGCAAAATGGGTGTAACAGCTCCGGGTTGTGAGTTCGAGGGCCTGTATACAAAAGTCCCTTATTGACCCTCTAATGCTGTACACGTGGACGTGGCTTTTCTGCTACAAAACCTGAGAGAGGGTGGGCACTGCCCCTCTCGGACTCCCCGCCTGGCATTCGATGTGTTGACTGTGCGGCTGTATGAAAACTCTGACAGCGAAGATCCTGTCTCCTCCTCCGCCCTCTTCCCTCTGCCCACCGTGGCCAGGAAGTCATGAAACCGGCTTCACTTCTTTCCTCTTTCCCGGCAGCCGGCCTCCCTGTGGGGAGAGGCTGGCCAAGGTGTGCCTGTGGATTTCTGCTCTCCCGGCCTCTTAACCTGGGTGGCGTGAAGGTGAGGCCTGGAGCCTGCGGGTGCTGGGCAGCTGGACCCCTGGAGGCTGCTGTGGGTGCTAAGGTGGGGTGTTTTTGTCTTGGGGAACAGTCCTCGGAGGACAGAGAGCCCCAGAGAGTGGGCTCAGCCCAGGGCTGGTTGGGAGGCGGGTGAACTCTCCCTCCGTGAACGCCCGACCGTCCTGGTCCTGACCCCGCTGTGCCCGTCCTGACCCTGCTGTGCCCGGTTCTGACCCCGCTGTGCCGGTCCTGACCCTGCTGTGCCCGGTTCTGACACTCCCTGCTAGTTCAGCAAGGCCACGTCTTCCCAGGCCCACAGGGAGGTGACTTCACAGCGGTCAGTGAGGTGTTGAAAATTTGAATCTGATTGTGCCATTCAGCCAGGAGTGTCAAACGTTCCCAGTGGCTTTGCGGGGAGCTGCGAGGGGGAGAGGTTATCCAAATACTGGGACCTGGGAAGTCTTTCTGTTGGTTGCAATGCACTTTGTTCAGTTTTCCGAGCTCTGGCAGCTGGCGGTGGCTCAGTTCTCTGTAACACGAGGCAGCCACAGCTGTGGCTGAACAACACAGATGTGTGTGTTGCCCGCTGGGGCCCGGACACACGTGTTCTGGGTGTGATCTCCAGGGACTGCCCGGCTCGCCACACGGCATCTCTCCCTGGCCCTGGATTTCCCGACAGCTCGCCTTGGAAATGATGGCGTGACAGCGTCTTGGCGGCCTCTGTGTAGGGCAGGCGGAGGGGTAAGTTCTATGAAAACGGCCTTCACATGGGCAGTGCGGTGGGCGGCCCGGAGGGTAGCTGCTGTGTAACGTGACCTGCTCTGTCGAGGGCGGGAGGGAAGCAGGAGTGCGCTCCTCGCAATTACTGGGTTGTCCGGGTGCCAGGCTATTGGAAGCAGAGCTGGCAGAGCCGGGAAAACACGGTGAGATCAGGAGGCCGCGACCGCCATCGTGGGCGTGAGAGGACCCCAGGGGAAGTCCCCTGTGTCGGTGGCATCCGAGGCTGCAGAGCAGTGCACAGGGCGGCCCCCGTCCCTTCAGCCGGTGACACCTCGCCTGCCTGAGTGACCACAAAGCCGGGACCGAGTGGGGCAGAAACGGCGACAGCGCGGTGACCGAGTCTCGGCCATCGCAGGGATGGCAGCGACGTGGAGCCCTGCTACCTGCCCGTCGGTGTCCTGGGCATCAGGGAGGCACACGAGTCAACCCTGGTCCCCCTGCGGGAGCTGCAGCGTCAGCAGGGAGGCCGCCGCAGCAGGAAACGCGGCGCAGGTATCACTCCCGCGGTGGTGATGAGGGCGACGGTGAGGACATCTACCAAGAGGAAAGCCAGCTTCCTGAGAACACTGTGCCCGTCCTGGCCCCGCTGTGCCCGTCCTGGGGCATCAGGGAGGCACACGAGTCAACCCTGGTCCCCCTGCGGGAGCTGCAGCGTCAGCAGGGAGGCCGCCGCAGCAGGAAACGCGGCGCAGGTATCACTCCCGCGGTGGTGATGAGGGCGACGGTGAGGACATCTACCAAGAGGAAAGCCAGCTTCCTGAGAACACTGTGCCCGTCCTGGCCCCGCTGTGCCCGTCCTGACCCCGCTGTGCCCGTCCTGACCCCGCTGTGCCCGTGACAGGTTCCCATGACGTTCTCAACCTTCTGGTCCTTTTGGGCCTCAGTTCTCAGCCAGAGTCTCCACGGAAGTGAGGGCATTAGAACTCAGCACGCCCTGCCCTTCTGAGCACCCTCACGTCTGTGCACTGGACCCACCACGTTGGTTCACTGCTAAGTTTTGAACAGGCCTGCCTGCTACTAGGCTCCTCTATCACTTCTCCCTGCCCCTCTATTCCACCTCACCTTGTCCCCTCTATTCTGCTTCCTCCCACAAATCTCATTTGTTTCTAATGCTTTGAGTTCCTTTAAGGAGAGAGAAATGCTTGTTCTTCTGAAATCAGAGATAAGAGCAGTGGTTCTCCGCCTTCTGGCCCTTTAAATACAGTTCCTCATGTTGTGACCCAACCATAAAATTATTTTCGTTGCTACTTCATAACTGTAATGTTGCTACTGTTATGAATCGTAATGTAAATATCTTGATATGCAGGATGGTCTTAGGCGACCCCTGTGAAAGGGTCATTCGACCGCCAAAGGGGTCGCGACCCACAGGTTGAGAACCGCTGCTTTAAGGGTTTCTGGGTCTACAGCAGCCACCGCTTTAACGTTTCCTCCTAGTGCTGCGTTCGCCCCTCGGCCTTTGGCGAGCTTGGTAAGGAAATGTCCCCGCCGTCTGTGGCCTGTGGAAGCGGCGGGTGTCCTGGAATGCATGGACCTCGGGCCTGTGCCCGCCAACGGGAGGTTATGAGGGTGTCTGCACATATTTGGCTGCAGAAAGGGAATCAGTTCTCAGCAGTCGGCTCCTTGTGTCACCAGCAATTAGGGGTGGTGACCCCAAGGCAGACACCTGCCCAGGGGAGGGGTTCCCAATGGCTGGCCGCATTCCAGAGGTCCCCAAAACTTCTTTTTTAAAAAATATTTTTTATATGTTTTTGTTGATTTCAGAGAGAGGAAGGGAGAGGGAGAGCGAGCTAGATAGAAACATCAATGATGAGAGAGAATCATTGATGGGCTGCCTCCTGCATGCCCCCTACTGGGGATTGAGCCGAAACCTGGGCCTGTGCCCTGACCAGAATTGAACCGTGACCTCTTGGTTCATGGGTCAATGTCTAACCACTGAGCTACACCAGCCAGGCTCTTCTTTTTTAATCCTCAACCCACGATATGTTTTTTATTGATTTTTAGAGAGAGAGAGGAGAGAGAGAGAGAGAGAGAGAGAGAGACACCCACACACACATTGATGTGAGAAACATCTATGGGTTGCCTCGTCTACACACCCCAACCTGAAATCAAACCCACAACCTTTTGGTGTACAGGAAGATGCTCCAACCCACTGAGCCACCTGTCCAGGGCCCAAACATCTTCGTGACTGTAGAGCCCGCTGCCTCTGGTGCCAGCGGGCAGCGTTGGCAAGCCACGCAGAGTTCAGATGCACAAGGTTTATGCTTGTGGCTCAGCCTGTGATCTGATTAGGAACCTTGTGGTTTGAGCGGCGAGAGGAACAATGAGACTTATGTTCTCCGTTGAGCACAAGGAGTGGTATCCGGGCAACTCAAGCTGAATTCACACAAGAGAGAGTCCCTCCGCACCTACTTGGTAAACTTGGCGAAGGTGGCGGAAATAATACCTGGATGAATACCTCTGGTCACGTGGGACTTCTTCTTTGTACCAACATTTGCCGTAGGAGGTCCTCGTGTCTCCTGGCTTCTGCCGAGCAAACAGTGCTTTAGAGAGAAACAAAGGTTTGCCGGGAACGGAGCGAGGCGTGGCCCGGGCAGCTGTGGGCAGCGGGCACCCCTCGATGCCTGCCCCAGACATTGAGAAGCGCTGACTTTGCTCGGCCAGTGTGGCTCAGTGGTTGAGTGTCGACCTGTGAACCAGGAGGTCACGGTTTGAATCCCTGTCAGGGCACAGGCCCGGGTTGCCAGCTTGATCCCCAGTGTGGGGCGTGCAGGAGGCAGCCATGATTCTGTCTCATTATTGATGTTTCTATCTCTCTCTCCCTCTCCCTTCCTCTCTGAACTCAATAAAAATATATTAAAAAATAAAATATTTCTGAGAATGAAGGGTGTGGACAATGTTACTTCTCAGGGAAACTGTGAAATAAAGTCAGGAGTTGCTCAAGCTTCGTGGTTCCGCAGGGAATCGGTGCTTTTTCCAAAATCCGGTCTCACCCAGCTGTCGATCTGGGGCATCGACAGGTGCCTGACTCAGTGGGGGCCCGTGGGCTTTCTTCAGAGCACCCCCTGCAAAGCCCCCGGGGCTCCAGGCGTTTGGGGGCCATTAACTCGCCGGCAGAGGGAGAAGGCACTCCGTCCGTCCGCACTCCGCCTGGTGTTGGCTTTGTTCAAACAGGTCTGGGCACTCTCCTCGTCCGGGACCGAGTGGTTGGCATCTTTCTGGATGCAGAAAAGAGAGCAGCTCAGAAGGCTTGCGTGTGAGCGTTTTATGGGGTACAGTGCATGTTACCACACATCCGGCGCTTCCCGGCTCCCTGCAATGTCTAAAGGGTGATGTATTTCTTAACCTTGAAGAGGCCGGTATTGACATGTGAGTTTGCTTTTTGTTTTCTTAAGGTAAATTTTGGTTTCTTATTTCTTTTAAAAATATATTTTTATTGATTTCAGAGAGGAAGAGAGAAGGAGAGAGAGAGAAACAACAATGATGAGAGAGAATCATTGATATGCTGCCTCCTGTACGCCCCACACTGGGGATCGAGCCCGCAGCCCAGGCATGTGCCCTGACTGGGAATCGATCTGTGACCTCCTGGTTCAGGGGTCGATGCTCAGCCATTGAGCCACACCGGCCGGGCCAGAAAATTCACAGGAGGCGGCCAGGAGTGGGAGCCAGAGAGATGGGTGATGATGGGGGAGGCAGGGCCCCGGGCTGCCTCCTGCAGGGCCTGACTTCTCCACCTTTACAGGACTCCACAGGCCAGATGCCTTTCTGTTGAAGCCAAACTGAGCCTTATACACAAGTAAACGCTGTGACCCACAGGCCGGGAAGGGGAGGTGTGCCTCCATGGCGCGTGCGGACACTGAAGTTCACTAGGGAACACGGTCAGCGCATGATGAGGAGAGGGGCGCATCCTCCCAGGGCCTCGGCCGCAGTGGCTTGTCACGCAGCTCCTGAGCCTCGACGTCCACCCACGGAGAGGGGCCCACAGACAAGCACGCTTTCTCTGCTGCCTGCAGGTCAGCGTTCTTCTGGTTACCACCGGCATCATTCAAGCTGAAGTGAATCTATAATAATAAAAGCGTAATATGCCAATTAGACCAGACGTCCTTCCGGACAAAGCCTGGTGCTGCGAGGGAAGCCCAGGTCCCGGGTGTCAGAGGGAAGCCGGTGCCGGCAGCCGGGGGACAGAAGGTCTACTCTCGAACGAATTTTGTGCATCGGGCCCATAGTCATCAAATATTTGCCTTTGCAAAAGGGAGCTTCCAACCCATCGTCTGTTGGTTGTGCTTATGTCTTTCTTTCTCCTGGTCATTTGCAAGTACAGGCTGAACCCTGGGTTGAGAGTCTCTCTCTCTCTCTCTCTCTCTCTCTCTCTCTCTCTCTCTCTTGGTTAGCTGAGGTTGGGAGGTAGAATGCTGAGTAGACAGAAATTCATTCTGGCCTCAGGGCTCTGTAGGAAGGTACTTCTGACCTCCAGCCACACACAGCATGTTGGTGACTTGACCTGGATTTGATTTCACACGAGCTGTCACTTGACGCGCCTGAGAGCAGGGAGGGCACCGCGCAGAGGATGTATTTCTCGTTGGCGGACCGAAGCGGAATCAGTAACAACAGTTACCCCAACTATGCGTGCTCGTGCCAGCAACCCGTGTGTCCCTTTAATGTTTGTGTACAGGAGGGCATGTTGAGCGTCCGTGGGTACACGATTCGTCATGACTTTCGGATTTGGTTATAAAGTATCACCAAACTTTATATGCAACATGATTTGTATGCAAAAAGGGGTCAGATATTCCTATACTTTGAAGGTACGTGCATTACGAAGAAGTGGTTGGGATAAAACATAACATTGTTCTCTGATTAAAAAGTAATGTAAACTTGCTGGCTGGCATGGCTCAGGGGTTGAGCGTTGCCAGGAGGTCATGGTTTGATTCCCGGTCAGGGCACATGCCCAGGATGTGGGCTCGATCTGCAGTGTGGGGTGTGCAGGAGGCAGCCGATCAGTGATTCTCTTTTCATCAGTTGCCTCCTGCATGCCCCCTACCATGACCTCCTGGTTCATAGGTCGATGCTCAGCCACTGAGCCTCACTGGCCGGGCAGTGAAACCAATTTTTAAATTAAACACTTTGGAAATATTTACTCATCTTTTTAATCTAAAGGGTTGAGATTTTTCCCAGCAAGGCCACCCTGTGTTCAGGGCACACAGCAGACGGGAAAGCCCACGCCGCTCTCACATTCTCTGCTTTTCCTGGCTCCCCCAGCCCATCGCTGCTGCTTTTCCTGAACGTACCGAACGAGGCACCGACGTTTCCTTTCCCTTACTGCATTCGTGGGATAATCTAATGTTTCTAGCCTTTGCTTTCAAAATAAGCAGCATGGCCTGCATTTCTAATTCACCAAAAACCCTCAATAAGATAAACTCGATGCCCAGTGGCCCCTACGCAGGTGAGTCTTATGGGACCTGGTGGTTTGAATGGCCATGGGTCCTCCCCGGGGGAAGGTGCCCCCCCCCCCCCTCAGGGACTGCTCCAGTCTCCCTGCACAGGCACATCAAAGTGTTTTCCTTCCATTGTGATGGAGAAGATGCGCATGGTGGTGTGATTTGCAATGTGCCATTTTACATGTGCAATGCATTAGGATACAAATACAAATAAAATACAGTCCACAACCTCCACATGTTGATATTTCTTAGTGGAGGTAGGTAGTCAAGTCTCTCTCCCTCCCTCTCTCTCTCTCTCTCTCTCTCTCTCTCTCACACACACACACAGGCACACTCCCTTCCATTGTTAGCAGAGAGAAATTTCTGTGTACAAGTTTTTCATAGTGCAATGAAGACCCGAATTCAGAATTTTGTGACTTTATATTTGCTTTTGTGAGTTTGTGAGTCTGATGTGTGAACTAATTTTTGTAAAGAATGTTATGAAAAGGATATTAAAAAATCTGTGTTAGGACAAAATTCATTGGAACTCACTTGAAAAGTGCTCTTTCTATACTGCTCAGCCCCCGTGGGGTCAGAGAGGGAGTTTGGGGAAATCGTTACAAAAATCAAAGGAAGCAAGCAGCCTGTTGCAAGTATTGTGAATTTGGAATTACTGACAGGCATTATTTTATTTCTATTGCTTTTGGAAAACCATCTTACAACAGGAAAGCACATAATTTGCTTTACCATTGAGGGGCTTTCTGTTTTAAATGTGGGATTTTATTTTGTCTTTTATAAATAAAGACAACAGGAGAAACACATTTTCCAATGAGATATTTACAAATTATGTGAAGTTCTGATACAAATATGACACAAATTATGGAAACTTCTTCCTTTTTTTCTTATTCCTTGGTGCCCAGGACACACGAGGTGTTCAGTAATTACCCATCAAACAAGGACAGTTGTAGCTCGGCCGTGTGGCTCAGTGGGTGAGCATTGACCTATAAACCAGGAGGTCACGGTTCAATTCCCAGTCAGGGCACATGCCTGGGTGGCAGGCTCCATCCCCAGTGTGGGGTGTGCAGGAGGCAGCCAGCCGATGATTCTCTCTCTCCCTCTCTCTGAAATCAATAAACACATGTATATTAAAAAGTACAGTTGTAGGTGGGTGACAAGCACCCCCCATGTAGCCCGCACGTTCCCTGTTTTTCACTCAGCTGGCCACTAGGGGTCGCTCTGTGTCCACGCTGACGCCGCCAACAGGCAGGGGCATTGATGGTGCCGATCTGCCTGCACATGGGGTGGGAAGCGCTGCTGGAACAGCTGGTCCCTGGGCACCAGCTTCAAGTACCTGGACCACTTGTGTGCATGGAGGCGTGCACCAGACAAAGCCGGCCATGTTCACGGCAAGGCGTTGGCAGGAGACACAGAGGGGCTGTTCTCCTTCATCCAGGACTAGAGATGTGTTCTTCCCTGCCCCGGAAATGCTAGGAACATGTTATTCTCAGCGAATGTTTAACTTAGTTATTTGTGTGATCCTCTCCCTCCTTCCCGTCCCCTCCCTTTTCTCCCCTCCCCCACTC
>NW_005355292.1:289322-295217 GCF_000412655.1 Myotis brandtii | reverse complement strand
CCTCCCTCTCTCTTCCTTCTCTCCCCCTCCCCCATCTCCTGCCCACCTGTCCTTCGGAGCAAGCCCTCCCCCAGCGCCTGGGGTGCCCAGCGCTCGGGGTGCCGTCACTGGGAGCTGGCACGGTGCTGTGGGGCGGGTGGTGCAGGTGGGGAACCGCCTCTCTTGATGACTGGGGGCAGCTCCGTCTGTCACTGACTCCACGGGACCCAGCTGCTCATGCTGCTTCGGTCACACTCTGAAGCTTCTGTGTAACTAAGTCACCGTCGGCCGGTTCTCCGGGTGTGGGTCCCAGTGTTTCCCGGGTGTAGACACAGTCTTGCAGGGGTGGCCGTGGGGCCTGGATGGGAAGTGTGGAGGGTGGCGGCCACGGCAGCCTTCCCGGTCCCTCTCCCGAGCGCTGGGCTCCTGTGGGAACAGCGGCTCCGAGAGGGCGGCTCTCCTTCGGGACAGAGTCATTCCTCTGAATAGTCAGGTTTCTCCTCTGACTTTGGAAGGGATACGTTCCCGTTGTGGAAAACTCGGAAAATACAGAAAAGCATCATGAAAATAATAATTCTCACCATTTTGTAGAGACAATTGAAATCATGTTGTACGTACAATTTAGATCCTCACTGTTCTATTACATTACGTCATGAGCATATCATTAAACACTCTGAAACACCAGGTTAGACTTTTTATTTTATTTCTCAGGGACAGTGGACATGCAGCGTTATATTGTTTCAGGTGGACACTAGAGCGGAAACTGAGTGTTAACGGCAGCATCCCCTCCCATCTCCTCCCCTGGGTGGACACTTCGGTGGTTTCAGATTTTTTATTTTCAGAAATGGTGCTGAAATAAATAGAGTTACATATGCATTTTTTAAACAAATCTAGTTAATTCCTTAGAATAAGTTTTTGTGATTGGAACTGATGGGCACCTGGGAGTTAGGGAGGGCTTCGCGGAAGAGCTGAGGTTCCCGTTGGGTCCCGCATGCAGAGGAGGGCGGGGCATGTGTCCCAGGGCTCTGGGGCACGATGCGGGTGGAAGCTCGAAGGATGCTTTGGTGAGTGGGGAGCAAAGGGTAGGCGGGGGATGGGTTTTTATTTTCAGAAATGGGGCGGAAATAGCGTTACATATGCATTTTTTTACAACTCTGGCTAATTCCTTAGAATAAGTTTCCGTGATTGGAATTTGTGGGCGGACAAATGTGTTCTTGACATGGAGGCCACAGGCCACTTCCTCAGGAGGAGTCCTCCGCCCTTCGGCTCTGAGCTCGGAGCTGGCGCGGGGCTCTGAAACCAGGAGGTCTCTGAGTTTGGGGAGTATTTCACCCCAAACAGCTTCATTAGATTGAGTCAACATTTAGTTTTTGGAAAAGATTGAGACGATGACACCCTTGCACTCCCCGGGCCTGTGGCCTGTGGCTTCTCTCACAGGGAGAGAGGCAGACATGCGGCCTTGTCCTCTGCTGGTGAGTTCCGCGAGGTTCTGCGTGCGGGTCTTACACGCTCATCACGCAGAAGTGCTGTTCTAGTTAAGGGCACGAAAGGAGGAGCGTGGATTTGTGGAGGCCACGGTCACTGCTTTCTCCCCCCACGACCTTTCTCTTTAGAAGAAGCGTGTGTTTTCCGTACGTTTTCCGAGCCTTAGGAGGAACTTGGGGCCTTTTTCTTCAAGTTGCAAATCCCCAGGCCTGCACGTTGGAGCCCCGCAGTGTGTGGCTCCTTCCGGCCTCGTTCCCCTTCCTGCCCCTCCGCTCTGGCTTCCTTCCCTGAGGGGCCTGCGGGACATTCAGGCTCTTTGTCTCGGGGCCTCTGAAACCAGGGGACTGGACCTTCCCCAGCCCCTCGCCCAACGAGACTCTGACCTAAGTTCTCCATCCTGGACTCCTCTCCTTCTAGGCCCACGTGGCTGCTCCGTCCGTAAGAGGCTGGCGTAGCCCTCTCTCTTCCACACTCTTTGTCTGACTATTGCCATGTGTGTGCATGCGTGCATGTGCGTGTGAGTGTGTGTACATGTGTGCGTGTATGTGCGTGCGCGCGCGCACGTGTGTGTGTGCGTGCGTGTGAGTGTATGTGTGTGCGTGTGCGTGCGTGCCTGTGTGTGTGTGCGGGCGTGTGTGTGTGAGTGCGTGTGTGTGTGTGGGTGCGTGTGAGTGCCTCTGTGTGTGTGTGTGTGCGTGTGTGTGAGTGTGTGTGGCTGGTGGCTGCATGGAGCTGGCTCAGCCCCGTGGGTGGGCTGTGGGGGGTGGGAAGGCAGTGACCTCCCCTCGGGGACAGAGTGGCTGGGACCTCGGTGACCTGCCTGGGTCGATGTTGGCGCTTTTGCTTCCCTTCCTGTTCCGTCCGGAATGAATCACATTTGAAACGATTTCCGGGCTTTAGTGACTGCACCGACGAACACACTTTTCATGACTGTTCACTGTCAGCGGCCGTGAGCGGCTCTTTCCATTTCACTTGAACAATTAGTACAGTTATTTCCATGCTCTAGCGTCGCGCCCCGTCCCCACACTTAGTTTTATGAAAACGGACGCTGCCTGGCAGGTGAGAACGTCTTTCCCAACATCTGGGGCGCCCGCGCCCACTTGGGATAATGAGACCACGGTGGGAAGTGGGGGCGGGGGCAAGAGGCTGCTGGAACCTGTCTTTAGTTGACCTCCTCCTCCCGGCTCTCCCCTGACCGTGCTGCTCACAGGGCGCCTCCACGCTGAGTTCTTGGCTCATATTTTATAACGTTTCTCTGAAACGGGACGACGGCGCAGTCTGTCTGCTGCACAGAGTCCCACTGCAGGAGACTATTCGCCACGGGCGGGTCTGCCCTCTTTGTCCTTTGATGGTAGAGAGAGCTGCTCCCCAGCAGCGGGGGTTCAAGCCCCATGTCCACCCACTGCTCTCCAGGTGGTGGGCGGCCACCTGCTGCTGAGAAGTGGCTTGGAGGGGAACTGGCCTGACTTCGCTTTGAGCCAGAGCTGCTGCGTGGATGCTGCCACGTGGATGCCGCCGCGTGGATGCAGCTGCGTGGATGCCGCCGCGTGGATGCAGCCGTGTGGATGCTGCCATGTGGATGCAGCCGCGTGGATGCTGCCATGTGGATGCAGCTGCGTGGATGCAGCCGCGTGGATGCTGCCGCGTGGATGCAGCGTGAGTCATGGTTTCTCACCCGGCCCGTCCTCTCTGTGCATCACCGCCAAGACCATGGCCTTTCCCCACGGGGGCCAGGCAGGGCCCTCCCGAAATCCAGATGTGTTTTCCCCACAGATGCCAGATTTCCCGGGGCTGCTGGTTCCGCCCCCCACCCCCCCTACATCCACACATCCCGTGCGTGGGAGCCTGTCTGTCTGGGTCATCATCCCTTGCAGTGTTTAGGGGAGCGGACGTGATGTTAGCCAGACCCGGACACGGATGAGGTCACGTTGCGAGGTTCGTGCTGCTGTTGTTTTCTCTCAGGGACATCAGGACCGGAAGCAGGTGGGTGGCTCTGAGGACATTTCAAGGTCCCTGCCACGTCTTACCTCCCACGATGGTTCTGAAATCACCAGGGAAACGAGGACATGGGAGGTGGCAGGCCCACGGGTCTCGTGGTTCAGAGCCACGCGGGATCCGTGGCACTGTTGTCAGCGTGCTCTGAAAAGACTCTCGATGCTTTCCAAAAAGTGGGTTTTATATTTTAGAGCAGTGTTGGTGCGCAGTGAAGTGGAGCAGAAGATCCAGAGATTTCCACGTCCCTCCTGGCCCCTCACAGGCACAGCCTCCCCCGCCATCAACCCCCCACCAGAGTGGTGCGTTTGTTGCAGCCGCTAAACCTGCATCGACATCATCACCACCCAAAGCTGACCTAGGCATACACGGGACAATCGCTGGCAACATGGCAGCCCTGCATTTCGCATGGCAGAGCAACCAGACAGAAAGACCCTGGGACTTCGATGCTGTGGGATGCCGTGCTAGCCTCCCCACATGTATGACGGGGCCCTTCTGTGAAAGAAACACCCTCTGTCAGTGTGAGGCCCTGCTCCTCGGGCCTTGGTTATCAGGGCTCACTCCGGGGAGTGTGCAGTCTGTGGGTTGCAGCAGTTCTCAACCTTCCTAACGCCGCGACCCTTTAATACAGTTCCTCACGTTGTGGTGACCCCCAATTTCATTGTTACAAATTGAACATAATTAAAGCATAGTGATTAATCACAAAAACAATATGTAATTATATATGTGTTTTCCGATGGTCTTAGGCAACCCCTGTGAAAGGGTCGTTAGACCCCCGAAGGGTCGCGACCCACAGGTTGAGAACCGCTGGTTTAGACACCTGTGTAATGACATGGACCCACCATTGTGGTACCACACGGAGCAGCATCCCTGTGTGCTGTTGGTTTTTTAAGTGAATGTTGCCGATGTGTAGGTTGATTTTTTTCAAGGTCCCACATGAGAAGATGAATGGCCGAATTCTATTTTTCTGCTAAGATTTTAGCCGGAGAATATTTTTCATGAATGTCCCAGGAATAGTTGGTGTCTGTTCTCTGACAGAGGGTCCCGTGACCATGTCTGGTGCCGTGGGACGCCACACCAGCCTCCTACCTGTGTGATCGGGCCCTTCTGTGAAAGGAACACCCTCTGTCAGTGTGAGGCCCTTCCTCGGGCCTTCGTTACGGCAGCCACGCCAGTAGCCTAACTGACCGAGGGACCAGGCTCTGCTATCAGGGCGGGCCGAGGGGACACGGAGGAACTCTTGAAGTGAAATTGTATAGAGCCACCGTCTCGGTTTCTGTAAGTGGCCTGAATGTAGAAAGGGAACGTTCGGTGGCTTAAACATCTCATTCATACATGTTGAGGAAAGACAAGACCCCCACACTGAAGTTCCCTTAGGGCACAGTGAAGGCACAGATCCTGCTCACGATTTAGCCCATGTGCGCGGAGCAGCAGGGCCGGCCGGAGTGTGACTGCCGAGTTCTCTGAGCCCGCTCAGGGGCGGGCCCTGGACAGGGACCCAAAGGCTTTAACAAAATCAACACCTATTTCCCCGATTCCTTCTTCATATCTTTGTAAAACAAATCCTGGTATCACCCACTTCCCTTGACCAACGCGCGACCTCTATCCACACAGTGGGCACAGGTAAACACACGAGTACATATTTAGATGTGAGTTAGGCCTAAAAGAACCTTTTCGTCCTAAATAAGGGACAGGAAAACCTCGCCTCATTACCAGATGTGAAACTTTAGATCTGAGCAGACAGAAAGAACCGTGTAGAAATGTGCTAAGCTGCCACCTAGTTAACAAGATGTCACTTGGCGAGGGAATTTCCATAATTAATGAACCAGTTCAATTCGTGCTGCCACTTGGCTGTGATTAATATGTCGTGGAGCGTGGTGTGTTCCCCCTGGGACTCTCCCCAGCGGGTCTGGGAAGCTCTGTGTCTGCAGCCTGTGCTGTGTGGGTCACAGTGCCGGCATTCAGGGAGCAGCCGCGAACTCAGCAACGAGGCCCCAGGCCCTGCACCAGCCACTGCACGGCCCCGGGTGCTAACCCGAACCCACAGACATAAAGTCCACACCAGAGCTATAGGGGAAGAGACGGCATCACTCACTGTGTGTTTTATAGAGTCTTAGCAGGAGACTTCATATAATTACACTTCCATTCCTAGTTCTGCCATGGATTTGGCAGATGGAATGAAATGACTTTATCACCGTCTTCAAACCACCTGATGATTTGCTTCCTTGCAAATGCAGTTTATGGGGTGAATTATTTGTATGACAAGTGGTATCTGTGTCCAATGGGTGCGTTTTTCTGTTTAATTAAATAAAACATAAAACACTTTCCTGCCAAAAGCAAGTAAAAGGTGTTAAGTATTATGTCTCTTCATTCTCTCTCCTTATCTCCCTCTCCTCTTCTCTCCCTCATTTTTCCTTCCTTCCCTCCCTCCCTCGCTCC
>NW_005355292.1:272970-289119 GCF_000412655.1 Myotis brandtii | reverse complement strand
CTCCTCCTTCCCTCCCTCCCTCTCTTGCTCCCTTCATCCCTTTCTCCCTCCCTCCCTCTCCCTTCCCCTCCCCCTATTCTTTGGATATGGGGATGGGGAGCCTCCATGAACAAGTGAATGGTCTAGTAAGTGAGAATTTATTTAAAATAAGTTAGCTAGCCAGCCCAGCAGGTGTGGGTCAATGGT
Organism: Myotis brandtii; assembly: GCF_000412655.1. Lineage (NCBI taxonomy): Eukaryota > Metazoa > Chordata > Mammalia > Chiroptera > Vespertilionidae > Myotis > Myotis brandtii. Next base: position 288,933 of record NW_005355292.1, on the reverse strand, counting down.
TGAGAGTTGACCTATGAACCAGGAGGTCACATGCCCGGGTTGTGTGCTTGATCCCCAGTGTGGGGCAAGCAGGAGGCAGCCAATCAGTGATTCTCTCTGATCATTGATGTTTCTCTCTCTCTCTCTCTCTCTCTCTCTCTCTCTCTCTCTCCCTTCCTCTCTGAAATCAATAAAAATATATTTAAAAACATTTTTTCAAAGATCCCATTGCCTTGGGCGCTTCCGGTGGTCCAAGCATCAAGAAAACGGAGATTTGAGGAAACAGACATAAGCCGTTGGCCCCACTTGGCGGCCGGCAGTGCTTTAGGGGAAAGCCATGCCCGAGGAGCACCGCGATGAATAGGCCTGGATAACTTTCTTTTCTGAATCGTTCTTATCTCTGCAGGGAGTCTGAGGAGTGTGTCTGGAGGGCATGTTCCTCCCTGGGTGGAGGTGACTCCACAGAACGGCAATTACTGTCACTCACAAGCCCAGTCACATCGGCTGCGCCTCCTGAGCGAGCGGAGCGCGTGGGACGAGCGGAGCGGCCGAGACCACACTGCGAGGCCAGGGCGCTGCCACGGAATCTGCTGGGGGAGGAGGCCTCTTTGATCTTCACCCCAGACAGCGATTCAGCAGGAGAGCCGCAGGCTGGCGTCTTTATTGCTGTGGGACGGGCTTTCCTGACTCGGGCTGCCAAGAGGAAGCGGGTGATCTTCAGCTCGCCTGCATGTCAGGCCACGCAGCAGCGACAGAGGGCCATGTTTTGGTGAGACAGAAACGGTCTGAATATTTAATAAAGGCAGGTCCTTGGTGATTTAAGGTTTTTGATGACGTGGCCCGTGGCAGCTCATGTAAGACGGGATGCTTGCCAGCAGCCCGCGCCTGGTCCTGGCTGTTTGCTTTGGGATCCTTGGGGTGAGCTGCAGGCATTCAATCATTTTTGTTAAACTCGGACCGTGCTCACCTTCAGGTTGCCCCGGAAGCGTCCGCTGTCACCTCCGGGGAGAGAACAGCCGTGCGTCCCTCGGAAGTGCTTCCGGCTCGTCGGGCCGGCCATCGGAACGCCGCCAGGCGGCTGTTTCTGCAGAGAGTGGTCCAAGGAGGAAAGTGGGCAGCAGCTCATGTCCTTAGTCAAGCGTCCCATGACAGCCATGCTGACTGGGCCGGGCGCTGCAGATGACGCTGCGCTATGGGAAAGGGCGGAGGAGCTGCAGGAGGCCCTGTCTGGAGGTCTCCTCTGTCAGGCACCCCATTCAGCTTATCAGGATTTACTGGTTTCAGCCCGGCCGGTGGCTCAGTGCTTGAGCATTGATCTATGAACCAGGAGGTCACGGTGCGATTCCCGGACAGGGCACAGGCCCAGGTTGCAGGCTCCATCCCCAGTGTGGGGTGTGCAGGAGGCAGCTGATCCATGATTCTCCCTCATCACTGAGGTTTCTGTCTCTCTCTTCTCCCTTCCTCTCTGAAAGCAATAATATATATATATATATGAATTTACTGGTTTCGGAATCATGGTTAGTTCTTGAGCTAAATGCGTTATGCTCCCTCAAACTGGACAGGACATAGGGGGTCATGACAGCCTGTGATGGGATGTTCAGCGAGTCCCAATGGGCTCTCCATAGTGAGCACGGAGGGAATGAGGAGCTGAGCTATCTGCCTGGGGCCGCTGGTTTCCGGGCAGACACCCCTTCCCTGGGGTCCGCAGGAGCCGTCTTCCTCGCTGGCGTGTCTGCCCGGCTCACCGCTGGGAGTGGGCCTCGGCCATAGGAGGGGCCGTGCTCAGAAGCACAGCCCACGTGACGTGTCAGGCAGATCAAAGCCGGGCTTGCAGGCCTGACTGCAGGGGAAGTGGGTAGGAATTAGCAAGAGGATGTGGAATGGGTCATGTTGACTGAAAGAGCCCAGAACCTTGGCGAAAGGCTCTCGGAGGCTGCCAGGATGGGAAGGGCGGCTGCACCGAGCCTGAGCTGTGCAGAGGGAGCGCCCAGGGGCCGGTGCCTGGGGGGGGCGGTTGGGGGGACAAGGTTCAGGCGCACCCAGGCCCCAGCACCCAGTACAGCAGCCTCTCCAGCCCCAGCCATGGCTCTGGGTTGTTTTTACACGGAGCCTGCAGGGGCACGTACAAAAGCTTGGGAGTGACGTGTAATTCCCAGAGCCGAGCTGTGTTTCTCATCAGCCACTTCCGGCGCCCCATTGCTCCCCGTCAACATGCTGTGCTTCTCGACCTCGGATCAAAGGCGCCTTCCCCTGCACTCGGTCACTTTTCTCCCCCTGCGTGCGTCCAACGCAGCACGAAACCAAGTGTATCCTGCTTCTCCGCCTCGGCTGGGCCACTGCGCACCTTTCGGGGAGCTTGGTGGGGGAGTGGAGTGTGAGAGGGGCTGGGACAGACCGTGGATGCTGGAAGGAGAAGATTAGGGGGAGACCTGTCTCAGCAGGGACCCGTGCTGCCCTCGGCAAGTCTCCGCTCCCAGGACCGAGAGCACAGGAGTCTGCACGCAGCCGTGTGTGTGTGTGTGTGTGTGTGTGCGCGCACATCTATTCTTGGGAGTTGGCACACACATCATGGAACCTCTAGAGAGATTTTCCACTGATTGGTTGGGAAACCTGTGAGCGTATAAATGGCCTCACTGAGGTTGTTTTTTTTTTCAACCCTCATCCAAGGATATTTTTCATTGATTTTTAGAGAGAGTGGAAGAGAGGGGGAGAGACAGGGAGAAACATCGATGTGAGAGATTCACATTGATTGGTTGCCTCCTGCACGAACCCCGACCAGGGCCCGGGCTGGGCTGGGCTGGTCCGGGGAGGAGCCTGCAACTGAGGTACGTGCCTTTGCCCTTGACTGGAATCGAACCCGGGACCCTCTGGTCTGCAGAACAATGCTCTATCCACTGAGCCACACTGGCCAGGGCAGGCCTCACTGAGATTTTAAGCCATTTTCCCACGGGGGTGACGACGTGTGGTCCTCTTTGCAACCCTCATAAGTATCAGGACAGGATGGCCCCGTCAGGAGCAGATTCTGTGGGTCTGAACCAGGGGACGCACAGGTGGTTTCTCTCTGAGTGATTCTGACCTCGCTCTTTGCCCCCTTCAGTCCTCGCCCAGCTCCCGCCAACTCCTCCACAGACCAGCGCCGCGGACACCGTGGACGTCGACCTCGCTGGTTCATCGCGGGTGGCTTAGAGCGCAGTTCCCAGCTCGGAGCAGACTCCACCTTCACGGGCAATCGTGTACATTAGGAATGGCCTGCAGTAAACATGACAGATGTTAAGACAATAAGCAACTATGGGCACGGGGGACACGGTGTTTGCTAATTCCTCTGTACTTTCAACACACAGATGTCAGCGGAGGGACCGGCCGTGTGATGTGGAGAACAGTGAGAAATGACAGAGGCGCATGTAGGCGGCGGTTTACGGTCTTCGTAAGAAATAGCCACAGTCCGTGTGTCAGTGTTTATGCCGCCACATCACACCGAATAGCAGCTCCCCAAGCTCCCAAGCTCAGTGGCTGAAAACCACAATGAAAACCACAGTGAATGGCGGCTGTTCCCGCATCTGTGGGCGTGGCGGGTGCCCAGGGCGGTCCTGCTCTGGGACCTCCCCCTCCCATGGCCGCCCCCCCCTCCCGGGGGTTGGAGGTCCCACGAGGCCAGCTGAGCGTGTTCTCCCGGCGATGGTGGCAGCGGTGCAGGGGGGAATGGAGGCGATCGCTGTGGCTGAGACGGGAAAAGGGCACACTTTCCTCCCACCACATGCCACGGCCACGGCCACGGCCACGGCGAGTCACATGGCTGAGCCCAAGCCCCTTGGGCAAGAGAACACAGTCTGGTCACGACAAGGCTGGGCAAGGGTGTGGATGCGGAAAGGGGCTGAGATTTGGCCAATCTTAACATATAGAGACTACATTCTGCATGTAAGACCCTATCTCTGTAAATTAGTTTGTAATAATGTGATGTGTTTATTCTATTATGTACTATGTATGCTCCATGAACTATACATAGTACATGATATAATACATATGATGCCAGGTATATGGCTCTATAGCACATGCATATATGTGACCTCAGTGAGGATGCGCAGACCTGGGGTTCTCTGAGTTCTTGGTGGCTCCCCCACCCTGATATGGTTGGGCCTTTGTAGCCACTCTGTTCTGTGATGATCTCTGTTGGAAGAGAAATAATACCCTAAACTTTTAAGAAATATATATTTTTGTTGATTTCAGAGAGGAAGGGACGGGGGAGAGAGAGACACACATCAATGATGAGAGAGAATCATAGATCGGCTGCCTCCTGCCCGCCCCACACTGGGGATCGAGCCTGCAACCTGTTCAAGTGCCCTGACCAGGAATTGAACCGTGGCCTCCTGGTTCATAGGTCGATGCTCAACCACTGAGCCACACCGGCCGGGCGATAATACCCCAAACTTTCCATCTGCGGTTTTGTTTCTGAGTCGCTGGCCGCGGGGCTCGGGGCGCAGTGGTGCTCAGGGGCCATCCTGCGCGTGGGCGGTGGAGCCAGCCTGCATGTGAGCCAGAGATGAGAGTCTCCATGGAGACGTTTAGAGGGAAGAACATTTGTGTCCAGGTAGGAAACAGCACTCCATGTGGGCCAGCGCCTCTGCCCCTCCCGCCGAGGCTGCCCAGCGGACATGGGTGTGTGCACCCTCCTTGAGTGTGGCAGGAGGGCTACTTCCAACTGGATTGGTTATATATTTATTTTAAAAGCAGACTTTACTTTTTAGAGCAGTTTTGGTCACAGACAAATCGAGCAGGAGGTATAGAGTTTTCCCCCACGCCCCTCCCCCCCAGAGCCCACACTGTACCCTGGGGTTCCCTCTTGGCGTGTATATTCCCCAGATTCGGACAAATTCTAATGGACACACAGAGTTCCACGGCCCTAACACCCCACCGACTGGTTATTTCCAGGGTCAACGAAGCCCCACAAATGGCATTTACACGGCAGAAGGAGAACAAAGGAGAGCAGACAGGCAGCTTCTAAAATTCTTTAAGATCGTGAAGGTCTCTGACTCGTGGACGGAGGCTTTTATTACCGGGCGTTTGTATCATAAACATGATTCCCAGACAAGCAGGAAAGTCCCGGCGTTCTGAGTCACGGTGTCTCAATAGATGTTTTGTAAGGCCAGTCGTTCGCTTTGACAAATAAAGCATTGACGAGCTGAGCAGTTGCTCCAGATGGAGAGGGAACGTTTTAAAAAGCGCACTTGGCCTTGAGGAGACAGCCCTGTGGTTTATAACATCCCCCGCCCCTTTCGATCTGTAGTCACATCACCAGAAAATCTCTGTTTGGCCACACGTATCCATCCATGTCCCGCGTAAGGGAGACCCGCATCTGCAAAGAACAACACAATGAAATACAGTTTCAGCCCTGGCCGGTGTGGTTCAGTGGATAGAGCGTTGGTCTGCGGACCAAGAGGTTCAGTTCTGGTCAAGGGCACACACCTTGGTTGCAGGTTCCCAGGCCCTGGTCAGGGCTCGTGCTGGAGGCAACCCATCGAAGTGTTTCTCTCACATCGATGTTTCTCTCAGATGTTTCTCTCTGTCTTTCCTTCTCTCTTTCACTCTCTAAAAATCAATGGAAAAATATCCTCGGGTGAGGACTAACTAACAAACTAACGACAGTTTCACGTGGAAGAGGATATGCAGCAGAGATATGCTAGTTACCGGCTCTCGGTGTGTGGGACCCAGGGCCGAGCGCTGTCTTCTCACGATGGGAAGTATAGGAAGCGCAGAGGGATTCTGTGGCTGAAATGCCATTTTGTCAGGAGTCAGAGGGGTGGTGCCCTGTTGATGCGGGGCTGCCGGTGACACAGCGGGGTTGCTCTAGCACAGCCGTACACCGCAGTCGTAGAAAGGTGTGGAAGTAGAGCCAGGGAGCGTACAGAGAGGGGCCCAGAGTCAGGTCTGGAGGCGCAGGCTCTGATCGATGTTTATGGGAACGAAATGCCCAGCAGGGCGCGGCCTGGCCTGCACAGGGGACGGGGACACCAGCCGTCCCCCGGAGTGTTCCAAGGGGAGGGGACCCAACATGGAGAGAATAATGTCGCTTGAGACGAGAGCTGGCGTTGGGTTGGGGACACGATGGGTGGAAGTTAGAGGACAGGCGAGCCTCCGTGTGGAAATAAGGTCACAGCTTTTCCAGTGGAAACACCCACCGAGCTGCCCCCGCTGAGGCCCAGCGGCCATCGCGGGAGAGGTGGGCGTGTGGGCTGGTAGAAGCCAGAGCAGAGGGGCCCGAGGGGCAGACAGAGCTGACTCCATCTGATGAGCGAAGCCTCCCTCTTGGTTGAACCTGGACCCGTTGCCCGATGGTCCCCAAGACTGAGGAGTGACCAGGAGAAAGCGGGGATTGTAACCACGCAGAAACCTCATTTTCTTTAATCTGGTCTTTTCTTTTGATTTTTTTCCCTTTGACTCAAACTGGCCTCACCCTGCACCCTGACTCACCCCTCCCTCCCCGTTAGTCACTCGGCCTTCGGGACAACGAGGTGCCTTCTGGGCATGCAGTGCTCTTAGAAACAAGGTCCGGGGTCTGTTGGCTCCTGGGACAGAGTTTTCACTCAGACTCAACATAGTATCTCAGCCTCAGTTGTGTTTTAGCTCCAGGAAAGCAGAACGATCCCACAGAACAAATCCTCGCAAAATTGGACAGAATCTCTCCATGGCTGATATTGGTCCCAGATGCAATGCTCCACCCCCACCCCCCAGCACTAACCAATCAGTAGAGGCCAGGGCCCTGACTCTGTTAATCACCATGATTAATGACCCCCCCGCCCCCCATAATCCATCCCCTGGAAGACATCGGGACCAGGGTTTTGAGCATGAGCTACTTGTGACTCCCGGGCATGGCACCGTGTCCTTAATAAATCCTTGCTTTCTTGGCTAAAAATAAAATAAAATAAAATAAAATAAAAAAGAGAATACCCAGGTCAGGCACTTAAATACCTTTATTCTGCACTCTCTATCCTAAACTTTCAATTTTCTTTTTTTAAAAAATATATTTTTTATTGATTTCAGAGAGGAAGAGAGAGGGAGAGAGAGACAGAAACATCAATGATGAGAGAGAATCAAGGATCAGCTGCCTCCTGCACGCCCCACCCCGGAGATGAAGCCCGCAACCTGGGCACGTGCCTGACCAGGAATTGAACCGTGACCTCCTGATTCACAGGTCAACGCTCAACCACTGAGCCACACTAGCCGGGCAACTTTTCATTTTCTTTACCCTTCCACACAGATTACTCTCTGACTCAAACTGTGCATTTGGGTAAGAAAGTCCACTATGAGAAGCCGTGCCGTCAGAGTTGGGGATCTGGCTGTCTGTCCTCAGCCGTGGGCACAGCTCCCGCAGCTGCCGGAGTCTCCATGTCCTCTTCTGCCGTTCGATGGCGTCGAATCACTCTCCACCCTGGAGTCTGTGGCTCCTGGAGTGGGTCTGAAGCTCACCTCTTTCTCGCCTGACGCAGGTCCCCCGGAACACCAGTCCTGACCGACAGGCCCCCCGACTCCGGCTGGAACACTCCCAGCGACGAGTCAATCAGTTCTGTGGAGTCAGCGCCTTCGTGGATTTTCCGTCCCTCTCCACGATCATGCCTGGTGCCTTCGTCAAAACCGTTATTTCCCGGGACCCGCCCTCGGTGCCTATGAATTGTTCCGGGGAGGGTGCTGGCATCAGTATTAGGTAAACCCTTCCTGTGATGGGCAGCTGAGGCCGAGAGCGGCGGCTCTGGTGTTAGAAACGCTCTCTTGTCCTGATGCCACCCAGCGTTCCCGGAGCCACCAGCCAGCCGCGCTCATTCTGGCCTCTGGAGCAGATCCATTTCCGCTCCCACGCGACAGGCCTTCAGACACAGGACTGACCACCTGTCCCTTCCTGTCCCCCAGGCTTCGTCTCCTCCAGGCACAGCCACCCATTTCTCCACAGGTCTCCTGGGATGTGGTTCTGCCCCGCCCCCCCATCCTGACCCTGAGCTGTGGTCAGGATGCCGCCGACAGTGTCTCTCCACGCCTTTGTTTCTCTCTGAGCTGGCTGTCAACTAAATCCCTCAATTTTCTCCCGCAAGGAGCTTACGGCTTAGTCGGGGAGACAAGCACCCCAGCCAAGCAAAGCTTCCCCATCCTGTAATTATGAAATTGATTTTTAACGTCCACACGTGGGACTTTTATTTACCCTTACTAAGTTTTATCTTGCTGGGTTGACCTATTTAATTCTGTCCTCCACAAGTACTATTCGGTGCGGCATCTTTATCTCTTTATTCATGTTATTAATAACAGTAACAATAACACCTTTCAGCTCAATTCCCAGGTTTCCGGCTCAATCCCCTGTGGGGGCATGTGAGGGGTGGTTGATTAATGTTCCTCTCTTACATCGGTATCTCTCTCTCTTTCCTCTCCCTTCCTCTCTCTCAAAAATCAATAAAAAATATATAAAAAGGGACTTGAGCTTTGCCTACCTTTTATAAGCATATTGATCCATTTATCTATTCATAGTTTCTACCTCTTCTTGGATCAATTTTCATTAATTCATAATATTTATAGAAAATCATGGCCTTGTTGAGATTGTCAGATTTTTTTATACATTATTATTTGCTTTTATTGAATAAAATCTCAAATCTAGCGCTACGTCCCGTTTCTCATTGCTAGGTTAATTAATATTTGGACTATTGATTGCAAATCAATTACTTGGAATTAATCTATTTCTCTTTCACAACCTAAACAAAACTAAGCCCTTAGCATGTTTTCACTCCAACCTCTTCCCTCTCCAAATCTGCTGCCACCCAAGTTTAGATCTTCTGGGATTTCTAGCTGCAGATTATTAAGATTTTAAAATATATTTCCAAACGATGTTCTATTGGTTTCTCTGGTTACTGTTGATTCTTGGATCCCACGTCTTCCCCTTTTTGAATTAAAATTTATTTTCTTGCTTGATGAAACCTATTAGAAAAGGCCTGTGTGTGACTCCTTGAATGTCTGTGAAAATGCCTGTATTTTGTTTTTCCTCCGAAGTGCTGATTTGGATGGAATTAGAGTCTAGGTCGGAAGCGGCCCCACTCAGAACTTCCGTGGTGTTGCTCCATTGCCTCCAGCGTCAAGTGTTGTCAAGGAGAACGCGGGTGCTGCCCAGATGCTCATTCGTTTCAGGTTCGTTCTCTCAGGAAGCATTTAGGATTCTCACTTCACCCTTGAACTTCTGAATGTTACAACGGTGTGTCACAGGGAGGGTAGGTCTTTTTTGCTGCAAAAAGCTTTATTGTTTCAATGCATGGGAGAGGGCCTCAAGGTGGTTAAAAGAATGGCTAGTAAGCCCAGCTGGCGTGGCTCAGTGGTTGAGCATCGACCTATGAACCTGGAGGTCATGGTTCGATTCCTGGTCAGGGCACATGCCTGGGTTGCAGGCTCCATCCCCAGTGTGGGGCGTGCAGGAGGCAGCCGATCAATGACTCTCTCTCATCATTGATATTTCTATCTCTCTCTCCCTCTCCCTTCCTCTCTGAAATCAATATATATATATAATGGCTAGTAGTTTTGGGGAGAGGCTCAGGCAAAAGCCAGACACCAGGGGATGCAGAGGGGCCCCTCAAAGGCCTCTAGGCTCCTAGTTGTCTTGAGGGGGAGCCTTTGGAAGAGATACTCGCCAGCCCAGCCTGGGGGCCGGCCTCCTGCGGAGGTGAGGCAGGTGTCGCCCGTCTTCTTGATGAGTTCCACCTCCTCACCCGGAAGTGGTTCTGCAGGAAGTTGAGGAGCTGAGGGCCTGCGCGGGAGAACCAGGCCTGCAGCTCCCCGAGGGCCCGGCCAGGTTCCTCTCGAAGGCCGAGGCCGGGGTGGCTTCCCTGGCCCTGCGTTTGCCCATCACCCCGGGGAGGCATCAGCACGTCCTGGAGAGAACGCGGCCACGCTGGGCGCCCTCGGCTTCTCCGCCAACTCAGCTCCCGCAGAAGCGGCCCCCGCCCTCGAGCCACACGGTCCTGGTGGAAACCGAAGCCCAGAGAGAGGTGGGTGTGGGCCAGGCGAGCGCGCAGCCTCCACCTCGGGGAGTAATTCTGGTGAATTTGGGAGTTCATGGCTGTTTGGCAATAAGGAGTTAAGGTAGAAGAGAAACCGGTGTTGGCGGGTCTCGGAGGAGGGTGGGAAGGTGGCGACGGGCTAAGACACAGGAGGAAGGGGCCGGAGGCTGGAGGAGGGGGCATCCCGGGGTCGGTGCCGTCCAAACAGGAGCCGGAGCCGGGACGCCCAGGGCACTGCCTGATGGGTATTTTAATTCCTGTGTTTCTTCCACCTGGCACATTTTCTTTTTGTTTCTTGATGACTTGTTTTTCTCTGTGTGTAGATGTTTTCTATTTCAAGAGTTTTCATTAGCTGGATATTGGCACTTTATGTCTTTTAAAAAAATATATTTTTCATTTTTCCCTCTTCATGACATTCTTAAGTAATTGCTTGGCTCAATTCTCCAGGGCAATCAAAAATTTATATGATTTCTCACACGTTCTGACAGACCAGCTGGCTGTTAATTTGTGAATGTGGTGGCCACTCTTATATTCCCAAAGTCTGACATGCACGTTCCTCCTCTCCCATTGGCTGTACAAACCCTGCTTCCTTTGCTGTTATTTCTTCTTCGCGGGGATGTTGTGCCACTCCTCCCTTGAGTCGCCGACTCCGTTTTGCCTGCTCATCTTTATTTTGTTGGCTCCTCTGTGGTTGCCAGTTCTGGTCGCCGTGGCTCATGCCCAGTGGCGTGGGGGTGGGCAGGAGGAGCTGTTGGGAGGGTGATCTGGCTTTTCTCAGGCTGCCTCCCAGATCTATGCCGTGTCCGATCAGCCTTGCTCTGGGCCCAGGACGCTGGTCTCTGCGTCACTGGGCTCCCCTGGCAACTGCTTTCCTGTTGGCTCAGCCTATGGGAGACTCAGAGGAAATACTGGAGTATTGGTGGCCCCTTGCCCCTGCCCGCCCTCTGTCATCCTGGGTTTGGTAGCGGCGGTGTTTTCCTACCTGAAGTCAGAACTCCTGGCAGGACCCTCCTCTCCTGTGGCGGCCTCTCTTCCTGGCTTCCGGTAACTGCTCCCCCCTCCCACCTTCAGGACTGGGGGAGGCCAGGGCCTCCCACTCCTGCTAACCTCTGGGAGCTTCATCACCCCTGTGCGGTCCCTTCAGCCCTGTCCTCGCCTCTGGACACAGTCTGTGTGCCTCTCTCTTTGGTGGACCCTTCGAGTGTGCGGTGAGCACCCTGTTGGAGGTGATGAGGTCAGCGAGGTGTTTCCTTGTTGTGGCTCCTACTCATCCTCTCAGGGCTTCCTGGGCTACGTATTAGTTGGGGAACCCATGTCCGCTGTAAGAAATAACCCCGAATCTTAGCAGCTCAACAAAGATTTGTTTCTCTTTCTACTGATCTCGGGATCCTAACTCTTTCCATCTTGGGGCACTTTTATCTTTCCCGGGATCCTCGTAGAATCGATCTTCATTGGACCCGTTACTTTTGAGAGAAGAAAGGATGAAGATGATGGCACAGGGCATTTCATGGTCAGGCCCGGAGGGGGTACACGCGTTGCCATCCACTGGCTAGAAACTTGTTATGTCATCTCAGCCTGAGTACACAGGAAGCTCACACATATGTGTAGTCTTACTGTGGGCCCAGGAAGAGGAGGATAGGCTTGTGAGCACCAAGCCTCTTTCTGCCACAGCTTCAGGTGAGTGATGCTTCTGAGGCTTACCTGTCCCAACCATCACTCCAATCTGTGCTCTATGCTGCTGTCAGTCACTCCACTCAACAGGGAAGGCGGGAGGAGCCCAGAGGCGTGGCTGCTGCACACGCAGTGGCCCAGTTACCCCCCAGTGTTTTTGCCCACATGTCCCTCTTGCCTCTTCCATCCACAGCCTCAGAGTTTGGAGGGTGGTGTGGCCACTCCTCTCGGCAGCAGCCTTCTTCCACCCAAGTGTTGGGTTGTAGTTTTCTCCAACAACTTGAACCTGCTTGATTTTTGACTTCGTTTTTATTTTTATTTTTTGCCTCAAAATTCCTGGTTAATATTGGGTACTGTTTCTTGTTTTGTGCAGCTCTTGTGGCTTCAGTATATTTAACGACACCTCTTCTGTCTTTTCTAAGGATGGGGAGCATGGAAGTGTGCCATTGTGCAGTGTGCAGAGGTTTCTAAAAGAAAAATGAGCCCAGCTGGCGTGGCTCAGTAGTTGAGCGTCGACCCATGAACCAGGAGGTCACGGTTTGATTCCCGGTCAGGAATCCCCAGTATGGGGCATGCGGGAGGCAGCCAATCAGTGATGCTATCTCATCATTGATATTTCTCTCTCTTCCTCTATCTTCCTCTCTGAAATCATTATCCTATATAATAAAAGGCTAATATGCAAATCGACTGACCGGCAGAACAACCGGTCACTATGACATGCACTGACCACCAGGGGGCAGATGCTCAATGCAGGAGCTGCCCCCTGGTGGTCAGTTTGCTCCCATAGAGTGAGCACTGCTCAGCCAGAATCCGGGCTCAAGGCTGGGGAGTGCAGCAGAGGTGGCAGGAGCCTCTCCCTCCTCCGTGGCAGCGCTAAGGACCCCTTGGGGGATGTCTGCCTGCCAGCTTAGGCCTGCTCCCCTGCAGGCAGTTGGATATCCCCCGAGGGGTCCTGGACTGCAAGAGGGTGCAGGCCGGGCTGAGGGACACCCCTCCTCCCCCAGTGCACGAATGTCATACACCGGGCCTCTAGTGTATGTGTGTATGTATGTGTGTGTGTGTGTGTATGTGTGTGTGTGCGTGTATATATATATATATTTTAAAAAGAAGTCCCCAAACATGGAGAAAGGGTTAACATGCTAACAACCAAAACCATGGTAAGACTGTCCAGTACAGTCTCCAAAGATCTGCATAACCTTCATGTAAATTGGTGCCAGCCCAACCGAGCTGTGGGGCCCAGGCTGACAGCCCAGTTTCCAGAACTGCTTTTGCCATCGACCTCTTCTTGGTTGACATTGTGAGGAAACCCTTTTCACAGTTCTGTTTTTTTATTTATTATTTATTTATTTATTTTTATTTAATAAAGTTTATATTTATTTTTATTTAAATATAATTTGGCACTGCATTATTTTTTTACCTCAAAATGTTGATCCTCAAACATTTATTTATTTATTTATTTATTTATTTTTTTAGCATTGTGTCTCTCTTTTTATTTTTTTTATTTTTATTCTTTATTAGTTAAGGTATTTCACAGTTCTGCTTTTAATGATGTCCTAGCCGAGGCTGAGGATGAAATGCTTTGCTCGGGTGTGTTCTGTGATCAAAGATCCCCTTTTCTCACCGCACACGTAATCTGCGAGGTATCTGAAGAATGTGCCACATGCATATTCTGGAGAAGTGTGGCCTGAGCCAGCTGTCGGGTGCTGGGAGCATTTTGGAGAGACATCTGGAAGATACAGGCACCGCCTATGTGCTCTGGTTAACCACGCTGTGGCTGAAGGCCCAGTGTCGGTGATGCCAATTGATGGGCAAAGCCGTGGTTCAGGAGATAAACAAGGAGACCATTCTTATTTCTGTTGGGAAGCTTTGTCTTTTGTTAAAAGAAATAAGATACGATTTCTTTGATTGTATGTAGCATTTATACTGAGACACTGAACGAACCCCTTGCTCTGCAAGGGAAAACAGGAAAAATCCCAGGCTTGGAACTGTTAACTTTAATAGGGTCGGAGTGTCTCAGGCCAAAAGTGAGGCTTAACTGTGTAGGTAGGATCACTATGAATGAACGTGTGGTTGTGGAGAGGGATAGAGCTGAGCAGTTACGAGTTTAGGCCCAGGACCCGGAGTGCTTGGGTTCGAACCTTTGTTTTGCTATAACATTTTGAGCAAAAACAAATGTAACTTCTGTGTTCCTCAGTTGTCTGGAATTCAAAATAATAATGTCTCACCTGATTGTTGAGAGTTAAATAAATTAATACATGTAGCGTTAATGGGAGTTAGAAAGTAAGTGCTCAATAAATATTAGCTATTTTTCTGAAAGCCCATTAACAACACAGGTTTCACATCACCATTTATTTTCTTGGCATCCAGTTAATTTCTGGTTTATCACATTTTTTTTTTTTCAGAGTACTAACTCCATGAGGTCAAGGTCCTTGCTTCCTCCTCCTCCTCCTCCTCCTTTTCTTACAAATGAATGTCAGAAAGGTAGCCGGGATAATTCTCAGCAGGGCTTCTTCAGTATTAAGAGAGAGAAATATTAATTACTTTCATCCAACAGGCCAGCGCAATTTGTTTCCTAGGGGAACATTAGCCCCTGGTTATTTTGGGGGCTCAGCAGGACTTGTTAGGGGGTCGCATGAACATCCTTATGGGAGGCAGGTGACGACCTACATTTGCCTGCAAACACCTTCTAATTTAAGATCTCCTCCTCCAGTGTCTTCAGGTGTGACCACCCTCCAGGGAGCACATCACCTCGTTAACTCTCCTGGCCTGGCTCTCTCCCACCTTCATGTCACCCTCAGTTCCCTCCTTAATCCCCAACGTGGAAAAGGAACTGAGAAGCCGTCCTTCTCTGGAGCATTTGAGGTCTTGCTTCCTAGCATGTTCCTGGTTTGGGTTCAAATAAACTCTTACAACAATTCTCCACCGGCTTGGACGTTGTTAGGGCGACAGTTCTGGGAGCGCTGGTTAAGACACATGCTCATCCTTATGCTGGACCGTTTCCGAATTGATGGGCCCAGGCTGAACACGCCCTAAGCCAGTGGTTCTCAACCTGTGGGTCGCGACCCCTTTGGGGGTCGAACGACCCTTTCACAGGGGTCGCCTAAGACCATCGGAAAACACATATATACTTACATATTGTTTTTGTGATTAATCACTATGCTTTAATTATGTTCAATTTGTAACAATGAAATTGGGGGTCACCACAGCATGAGGAACTGTATTAAAGGGTCGTGGCATTAGGAAGGTGGAGAACCACGGCCCTAAGTGATCAGGGTGACGCCCAGGTTCGCTCACTGTGCGGCTCAGGTGTGTTTAATGCGAGGCTGCCCCCCAGCTGGGCCCCACCAGGAGCGGAGAGGCCTCTCCCAGACAGACTGGGCTCCGGGCCTGTCGCCTCAGGTTGTGCCCTGGAGGCCGTGGACATTTACAAACTCTTCCTCCACTGGTTCCAGTCCTGGGGCCCGCAAGAGAAAGGCCCACGGGCCACCTGGGCCAGCCCTTGGAGGGTGTTGCGGGGCAGCAGCAAAACCTGGGGCAGCAGACACGTGTCAAAGCTCCCACTGGGAGAACTGGTACCCCAAAAACCTGGACCTAAAAAACATGTCAAAGGGAGCAAGGTGGAGAGCACGCAAGAAGATGGCACCTGTGGCCCCCATCCTGAGAGCAGCCAGCAAGCCTGGTGTGCGGCAGGCCGGGTGTGCGGCAGGCCGGGTGTGCAGCAGGCCGGGTGTGCAGAAAGTTGGGTGTGCAGCAGGTCGGATGTGCAGCAAGGCCAGGGGTGCAGCAGCCATGTGTGCAGCAAGCTGGGTGTGCAGCAGGCCGGGTGTGCAGCAGGCCGGGTGTGGGGCCAACCTGCTGCTGCCCCCAGGCTCATGGTGCTCAGATTGGCAGCCCCTTGCCCACGCCATCGAGGGCCCCAGGTGAGTCCTGCGTGCAGGTGCCCCAGTTGCTCCGGTCTGTGGGTCTTGCTGTCAGTTCCCAAAGCTGGATGTTTTGGGGCTTGTCCCTCAGGTGCAGGTCTTAAAAATTGGGGGGTGCCCCGATGTGGGGTTCAAACCCTTCGCTCCTCAAGGAGCAGCTCCGGGTGAGATTCCTGCAGACTGTGGGCTGGTCAGGTGTGGGGTTCGTGGTAAGAGTGTGTCCCAGCCTCTCCCTCTGTTTCCCTGTGGCCTTCTCTAGTCTGTGCCATTCGAAGGGGTCTGCGTGGCCCCAGCAGCCTTCAGGTTTTTGTTCAGAGGAAGCTGTGCCGGGGGTACCTGTAGACCTGGTGTGTGAGGGGAGCTCAGGATCCCCT
>NW_005355292.1:271267-272842 GCF_000412655.1 Myotis brandtii | reverse complement strand
CCACGCCCCTTTTAGCTTTTCAAGGTTCTCATGATTTTAAACGGCACCAACCCCGTTACTGAAGAAGAGCGGGCGCTGTCTGTGACGTCAGCCTTCAGTGGTGGTGACACAGCACAGGCATCCCCAGCTTTCCTGTGGGGGCGGTTTTGGACGTGACGTCTGAGGGTTTATGGAACTCATTTTTGAGCCAGCTTTGAGTTCCATCAGGTTCCTGCTGCCGCAGCTGCCTGTCCCTCCTCCTGTTGCCGTTGCAGCTTCCGCCTGCTGAGAATGTCCTACATGCCAAGCTGCCTGCTGATGGCACACTAGTGGCCCAGAGATGTCCCCATCCCAACCCCAGCACCTGTGAGCACGTGGCCTGGCATGGCAGGAAGGACTGTGCAGAGGCGATGAATGTAAGGGTTTTGAGATGGACGGGGAGACTATCCTGGAGCGGTGGGTGGGCTCAGTGTGATCATAGGACACTTGCACACGGAAGTGGGGAGAGGAGAGTTGGGGGATTTGAAGATGCCGTGCTGCTGGCCCTGGAGAAGGAGGAGGGTCCCAAAGCCAAGGGCGGCAGGCAGCTCAGGCAGCCGGACAAGGCGAGGAAACGTGTTCCCCTGCAGCCGCCAGGAGCACAGTCCTGATGACAGCGAGACCCATTTTGAACTTTGATCTTCGGAATTGTAAGACAGCTAGTGGCCTGGTGCATGGATTTGTGCACATTGAAAGGAAATTAATTAGAAGAAATATTTTAATATCACTCTTCGCCCTTTCTCTATAATAGAAGTGTCAGAGACAAAAGAAAATTAGTAAAATGTACATGAAAATAATATATAAATTGATTAATAAAAAACAATAACAACATGATATAACAATGAATATTTTCCATGAAATTTTTACTGTCAGACCTTCATTTATCATTAATTTTTAAAAATATGCCAGGTATTCTGGAAAATTTGTATCATTTGGACAACTTTGCCTTTGCTACAACATTGAGTAAATTTTCCATCAGATGGTTTTTCATCGGAGAAATTTAGGAATAGGCAACATTGACATGTCACAGTCACTCCACCACGACTGTGTTCGATAACTGCATCCTCATTTAACTCATTTTCACCGTGAAGGCCGTTCCTACCAGTATTGGTCGTACTCGTCGATGGCTGTTCTTCAGACATATTCTGTTGACAATTTTGGCTTCAGAACGTCAACAAAAATGTGACGTCATTACCAGGCGCCCACAGCCACCGTTTGAGGGCTGGGCTAGGCTGTGGGCCACATTTTGCGCCATGGCAGTATCGGCTGCGATTTGGTGGGCTGTCGCTCTGGGGTGGTGGCGGGGCCTGTGTCCCACTTGGGGGCAGCCGAGTGCTGCTTTGTTGGTGCCAGGTCCATGGTACTGTTTCTCTGTGTACATCACAGCAGCTCCTGCGTTGAGTGTCTGTCCCCTGGTGGTCAGTGCGCGTCATAGCGACCGGTTGGACAGTGGGAAGGACACTTAGCATATTAGCCTTTTATATATATACTAGAGGCTCGGTGCACAAAAATTTGTGCACTCGGGGGGGAGAGGGGGTCCCTCAGCCCGGCCTGTGC
>NW_005355292.1:250727-269747 GCF_000412655.1 Myotis brandtii | reverse complement strand
AGCAAGCAAGCCTCCTGTTCGCTTCAAGCTGCCTGGCTGCCGGCCGCCATCTTGGTTGGCAGTTAATTTGCATATCACCCTGATTAGCCAATGGGAAGGGTAGTGGAGGTACGGCCAATTACCATGTTTCTCTATTATTAGATAGGATATAGATACACTGTGTTGTTTAAGCAACTGAGTTTGTGGTAATTTGTTATGGCAGCCAAAGTGCAGGAATACACAGGCATTGTGCTAAGTTTTTTATAAACATTCCCTAAAGTTCATCCTTCTTTACAGTCCTTTGAGGGGGATGTTATTGTTTTGGTTTTGCAGCAGAAGAAACTGACTTGGAGAGAAAGTCCCAGGGTGTTGGGACTTGTGTTTTCTCCGTGCCCAGTAGATTTGGTGTATCTCCTTTGGCCTTTCTAGCTTGAAGTTTATCTTTCCCTTTATTCCTCTCATGGGAATCTCTCCACCCTCTTGAGCCATTTTTGGGGCCTTCTTTGAACGTTCTGTAATTCATTATGCATTTCTTAGGGGACAAGAACTAGCCCAAGCTCTTGTCCAATTGTCCCTTGCGTGTTCAGTTAGCATACATTCATAAGTGAATTGAGGAGGGAAGGAAAGGTATATAAGTTCACAGAGCAACACCGTGTGCCAGGAACTTCCCGGATATGCGCTCCCTTTCTCTCTCTGGGAACCCTAAGTTGTGCATGTCATAGGCTCATTTTATGGACAAGAAACGTGAGGCCAGAGGGTGGGTACCTGGTTCGGAGCCAGAAAGTGTTTACATGTTGGAGGCTGGACTTGAGCCCGGGGCTGCCTCATCATAGGGTCGACCATGCTTCTGAGATCGTGGATTGGACTCCTGAGGATACACCCACCGAAGGGACGAGGGAAGACGGACAGAGGAGGGAGGAGGCCATGCACGCTGTGCTGGTGTAGCTGGCGCTGTGAGCCGATCCGGGGCCTGGGGCAGAGACCTCCATCGGTGGACACAGACAGCTGTGGCCGCTGTGTCCTTCCCCTGCTAACTGTCGTCTGCCCTCCTGGCCTTTGGCAGGTGACATCAGTGAGGTGATGCTGGAAGGGGAAGGAATGGAGAGAGTGGTTCCAGTCTCTATCAGGGTGTGACTTATAAACCACGGAAATAGACTCTTCTATTTCAGGGTGTGTGTGTGTGTGTGTGTGTGTGTGTGTGTGTGTGTGTCTGTGTGTATTTTCTTTAAAAAAAAACCTTTATTGTTGAAAGTATTACGTAGGTTGTCCTTTCCCCCCCATTAACCTCTTCCAGCCCGCTCTGTCCCCCCCAACCCCCCATTGTCTGTGTCCATGGCCATGCATATATGCACACAAGTTCATTGGTTGATCTCTTCCAACCCCCCTCCCCTGCCTTCCCTCTGAGGTTCCACAGTCTTCATGCTTCTATGACTCTGTTTTTTTTTTTTTTTTTTTTAATGCCCATCAATGTAGGCCTCTCATACAGGACACTGAGGGGGAAAAACAGGATTTCAAAGCAGCACATGAACCCAAGTCCCAGAGCTGCTGGAGAACGGCTTTGTTTTTACTGGACTTTGAAAATGAACCACAGTTTGGAGCCATTTTTTTTTTCTTTTTTGAGGTTTTCTAGTTCAAGGTCCCGGTTCTGTGGGAGGAGCTTGATGCAGAGGCAAGAGTCTCGCCGTTTGGCCCCGGGTCCAGTCTTGCTCTGGCACACCCTGTCCATGCCTGACGTGCGGGCGGAGGGTTTGGGTCAAGGTGTCCTCTTCATTTCTTTACCGAGATCCTCACTGAGGCCAGCGTGACAGCCCGGGGCGTTTATGATCTAATCTCCTGGAAGCAGGAGGCTGGGGGCCACTTCCTTCTCCGGAGGGTCCCTGCAGGTACCGGGGCCGGCCCGGTTCCGGGGCTCAGCGGCTGGGGTGGCGCAGGGTTTTGTTCTTCTGGTTAAGGTCTGAATCTAAAGGTGCAGGTCCTTCGTTTGAGGGGACGACCAAAAACAAATCCACAATACTTGCCCCTTAGAGCAGCGGTTCTCAACCTGTGGGTCGCGACCACTTTGGGGGTCGAACGACCCTTTCACAGGGTCGCCTAAGACCATCGGAAAACACATATATCATTACATATTGTTTTTGTGATTCATCACTATGCTTTCATTATGTTCAATTTGTAGCAATGAAATTGGGGGTCACCACAATATGAGGAACTGTATTAAAGGGCCGCGGCATTAGGAAGGTTGAGAACCACTGCCTTAGAGGAAAACCGTGTGGACAGGTTTTAAGGCGGCAACCTAAAGCCAGGAAGTGGATCCCCTCCGTTCATCAGTTTATTTTGTTACTTAGATTCCATGTATGAGTGTGATCATGTGATGCGTGTCTTCCTCTGAAGGTCAGAAAGTTTTAAAGGACTGTTGTTGGCACTTAAGAATTTGGGCCATTTCAAAGGCTTAAAATAGGAGCCCGGCTGGTGTGGCTCAGCGGTAGCCTCGACCTATGAAGCAGGAGGTCACGGTTTGATTCCCCGTCAGGGCACCTGCCCAGGTTGTGGGCTCCATCCTCAGTAGGGGGCGGGCAGGGAGACAGCCGATCAATGATTTGTCTCATTGTTGATGTTTCTATCTCTCCCTTCCTCTCTGAAATCAATAATATATATACTCTAGAGGCCGATGCACGAAATTCGTGCAAGAGTAGGCCCTCCTTCCCCCGGCTGCCAACACCGGCTTCCCTCTGGCACCCAGGACCCGGGCTTCCCTTGCAGCTCTGGCTTCGTCTGGAAGGTCGTCTGGAAGGTCGTCTGGTCTAATTAGCATATTACCCTTTTGTGATTATAGATAGCTTTAAATATATGTACAGGATTAACATAGAACTGATGATTTGGAAAGCATTTTTGGCTGAGAAGAGACATGCCTTTCTTTCCGTCCCCCTCCCCTGCCTTCCCTCTGAGATTCCGCACCCTGTTCCCTGCTTCTATGTCTCTGGATCCCCTCCGTTCATCAGTTTATTTTGTTACTTAGATTCCATGTATGAGTGTGATCATGTGATGCGTGTCTTCCTCTGAAGGTCAGAAAGTTTTAAAGGACTGTTGTTGGCACTTAAGAATTTGGGCCATTTCAAAGGCTTAAAATAGGAGCCCGGCTGGTGTGGCTCAGCGGTAGCCTCGACCTATGAAGCAGGAGGTCACGGTTTGATTCCCCGTCAGGGCACCTGCCCAGGTTGTGGGCTCCATCCTCAGTAGGGGGCGGGCAGGGAGACAGCCGATCAATGATTTGTCTCATTGTTGATGTTTCTATCTCTCCCTTCCTCTCTGAAATCAATAATATATATACACTAGAGGCCGATGCACGAAATTCGTGCAAGAGTAGGCCCTCCTTCCCCCAGCTGCCAACACCGGCTTCCCTCTGGCACCCAGGACCTGGGCTTCCCTTGCAGCCCTGGCTTCATCTGGAAGGTCGTCTGGAAGGACGTCTGGTCTAATTAGCATATTTCCCTTTTATTATTATAGATAGGCTTAAATATATGTACAGGATTAACATAGAACTGATGATTTGGAAAGCATTTTTGGCTGAGAAGAGACATGCCTTTCTTTCCGTCCTCTCCACCTAAGCAGAGCCCGAGCCACTGTCCTGGGCTCCAGGAGTCACAGGTTGAAACCCGGCAGGGGCCGGGCGGCTGGGAGAGGAAGCAGTGAGTTCTCACTTCTGTGTGAAGTTGTCATCTCACCTCTTGGTCCTCGGGTAGAGCCAGACTCGGAGTATCTCAGGGTAGGTGGGTCGGCACCATGGGAAACCGATAGCCGAAGCGTGGACGCCCATAGCCTCTTCCGGGGACACACGGGTGTCAGCTCCGTCCTCGGGCCTCGCCCGGCAGGCCAGGCTGTCTCCCGGGAGGCGCGTGTCCCGGGCGCTGCATTGATGAACAGCTGTTCTCCAGCACCTCGGGGTCTGGAGGGGGGGGGGGGGGGGGGGGAAGGCCAGGCGTGCCTCCCCTCGGGAATCTCATTCCTTCCCACTTTTCCAGGCCTCCTTCCCACAACATGCTCTTCCCGACTGTCCCAGCTCCGCCTTGCCCGGCCTCCTCCTTCCTTTCCGTCTCTGAGCTGAGCCCCATGTGATGAGGGAGCAGCCCCCTCTGGCCCCTGCCCGGCTCTCGGCAGGGTGGTCCTCTTCTGTGGGCCCCCTGAGCGACCCTGGGTGCTCCTCCAGCTTGTGCTCCAGGCCCTTCCCGCCCGGTGGGGAGGAGCTGAGGGTCCGGCCCTGTGCTCGGGGCTGCAGCAAGGCAGACCTGCCCCCGGCCCCCATGCAGCCTCAGGGGCCTGACCCCCTCTTGGCTCCCACGCCGGTTGGGTCAGCCCTGCTGTCCTGAGTCCCTCTGCCCCTTTCCTAGGACAGTTCCTGCTCCTGGGGTGGCTGGCTCGTTGGAAAACTACGGCTCCCCGTGTTGACAGATGTGCTCTCTTCCCCAGCCCCCGCCCCACGCTCTCTGCCTCCCTGGAGGTCGGTTGCTTGCTTGTTGCCAACCCTCCTGACACGGAGCCCTGCTTGCTGAGCTGGACTCTGAGGCTGAGCCTACCCCGCCCCCTCCCAGGGAGTCCCCCGTTCTCTGCGGAGCCCTCCACATCTCTTTCACCCTGTGGCAGCGAGTCAGTGTTTGTCCATTCATCTCCCACCCCCAGGTCGCACATTTGTGTGGATTAAATGTTCCCACCACGTGATTTCTCCATCCTAGTCTCACTCCTCTGCTTTCTCCCGTGTGGTCTCTCGTTACTGGCGTGTGCTGAGAGGCAATGTGGGGTAATTATTGGTGATTGTCCTACCTGGTGATTGCTCCTGTCCCACCACCTGTTACAAATATGTCGCCCCAAGACCCTCATGGCTGCTCCTCAGACCTCCTCTCTTCCTCACCCTCTTCCCAGCGCTTGGCAAAGCTGACCCCCCTTCTCTCTTAAAACACCCTCACCTGGCCGGTCATGGGAATTTATTCTCTCCCCCCCACCTTTGGTACCCAAGGTTGGGAATACCTTTGCTGAGCCTTCCTCCTCTTCCTCCCATCCTGGGGGCCCTCCCTGTGCCCGCTAGGCCCTCTGCCTTCCTCTCTGGGGGACGTCACATGCAGTTCTAGGCTTGTAATACCATCTGTCGTCCCTGCCCCAGTGACACTTCAGTGTTGTGATTGGAGGGGGTGTGAGGGCTCCCGCCCTGTGCTCGGGGCTGCAGCAAGGCAGACCTGCCCCGGCCCCATGCAGCCTCAGGGCCTGACCCCCTCTTGGGGTCTGCCGGACACTCAGTTCCCACGCCGGTTGGGTCGGCCCTGCTGTCCTGCAGCTCTAGGCTTTTAATACCATTTGTCATCCCTGCCCCAGTGACACTCCAGTGTTGTGATTGGAGGGGGTGTGAGGGCTCCTGGAGCCAGCTCTCCCACACCTGTTCTTCCTACTAACTATCACATCCCCTGTTCTTCCTCCCCCCCTCACACTTAAACATCATTCTAAGGGTACGGCCCGGAGTCCCGCCATCTTCTTCCTTCTGTCCTTGTCGGAAAACAAAGACAACCTGCACATTGAGTTGTTGGTGATACAATTTGTGTGAGGCAGTCTGGGAGGAGATGCGCACGCCCACATGCATGCATACATGCACACACGTGCACACACACGTGCACACACACGTGCGTGAGACCCGATGAGGAGAGAGAGGCGAGTTCCTGGTTCTTGTGGAGCTTTCTCTCTACGTTCTGTTGTCCATGTTGGTGCACATCCCTGGGCCTCAAGCTGTAGTTGACTGGGGTGGGCTGTCACCCAGTGTGTCCGACACACTAACACACCCAGATGTGCCGGAGCTATTGCTGGTGAGGCTGGAAGGCGAGTCGGTAGGAACACACTCCTAAAGAAAATGCTTACCTTTAATCTCTCACACTGATCAAACAAACAAAAGCAGTGCCTGTGGACTTATTTTTTCTGGGTTAGTTTGCTTTTTACTTGGAAAGCAACTCTGAAAGCTGCCTCCTACAAATCAATCACACAAACGTTCTAACCGAAGCCACCGGAGTAAAGGTGATAAGATGGGGATGACAATATGTCTGATGTGCTTGGCACCTCATGCGACCCGCACGACACACCTGGGCTGAGCGTTCCCTAGTCACACTGTTTGCAGGTAAAGGGGTTGGGAAGGGGGAAGACTGGATGTCGCTCGTTAATGGAGCTGGCACTAGGAGTGCCCTTCCCTAGGCCAGTGCTCTTTCTGCTCTGCGATTTTCATCACCATTGTTTGCTGTGCTGACTCTCTCTATTTAATCTGCGAGAGACAGTTGAACAGTGAGATGATTCTGTCATCTTGGCAAAAAGAGGAAAGCATCTTAGG
Source organism: Myotis brandtii (assembly GCF_000412655.1). Classification (NCBI taxonomy): domain Eukaryota; kingdom Metazoa; phylum Chordata; class Mammalia; order Chiroptera; family Vespertilionidae; genus Myotis; species Myotis brandtii. The sequence goes on along the minus strand of NW_005355292.1, from coordinate 263,416 downwards.
AGCCTCAGGGGGCTAAGACTGGCTCAGGAGAGCTGAGGTGTACAGCTCTTCCCAACCACACATTGGTAGCTTGAAATTGGCCACATGGGGAGTATTTACACCATAGGATTTGGCAAACACTATACATCCCGAGACCCATTGATTAAACATTTACCAGGACATCACTGTCTGCCAGGGGCCTGAGGGTCCTGTGTAGCAGAATTTGAAAATGACTAGTAGGGTGGTTTAGTGCACTGGGAAATAGTTGTACTAGTTCACTAGGGCTGCTTAAACAAAGTACCCAACACTGAGTGGCTTAAACCACCGAAACTTCTTGTCTCACTGTTCTGGAGGCCAAGCCTAAGGCCCAGGTGTCGGCAGAGCCAGCTCCCTCTGAGGCTCCAGGGGTGCCGGGACTGACCAGCAGACCCTGAGTGACGGATAAATGGATGACTCTGGCACACGTTTCTGTGAAAGAGAGGCTAAGGGACTGCTTGGCTATAGGAACCAAACAGCCCCATTTGCCTGCCTCCTTAAGCTTTTATTGTAGCAACAGCTTGAACTAAAATTAACCTTTAGCTACTATTAGAAGGTTAAGTATCCTTGAGAAAGCACATGCTTCTACAAGGTTGTATCTAAAGACTAAACATGGAGACTCCAGTAAAACACCAGGGGGCTCAGACTTGTTTGGAAAAGTCAAGGCAGTGGCTGCTGCCTTCAGTAAGATCCCCCTACAGGCCCCCAGCCTTTCAGAGAATCCTCCTTACAGACTTTCCAACCAAGTCCTGTGCTCCCCCCACAGGGGAGGGTCTGTTCTGGGGGCTGCTGCCTTCAGTAAGATCCCCCTACAGGCCCCCGGCCTTTCAGAGAATCCTCCTTACAGACTTTCCAACCATGTCCTGTGCTCCCCCCACAGGGGAGGGTCTGTTCCGGGTCTCTCTCTCTTAGCTTCTGGCAGCTTCTGGACTGAGGAAAGTATAACTCCAATCTTCATAGAGTATTCTCCCTGTCTGTGTCCACATTTCCCTTTTTTATAAGGACCCGCGTCATATTGTATCAGCATTCATCCTAACGACCTCATTTGAACTTCATTTCCTCTGTGAAGACCCTACCTCCAATGGGGGTGAGGACTCTAACATGTCCTATTTTGGGGGACAATATTCAATCCACAACAGGGCCAAGCATGGATTTTGGTTCTTTCCTGTCTCTCATTGATGGTGTGGCCTTAGTTTGACACTTAGCCCCAGTTCTATAAAAAAAAGGGGGGGGGCCCTAACTGGTTTGGCTCAGTGGATAGAGCGTTGGCCTATGGACTGAAGGGTCCCAGGTTCGATTCCCGTCAAGGGCATGTACCTTGGTTGCGGGCACATCCCCAGTAGGGGGTGTGCAGGAGGCAGCTGATCGGTGTTTCTCTCTCATCGATGTTTCTAACTCTCTATCCCTCTCCCTTCCTCTCTGTAAAAAAAAAAAAGGGGGGGGTGGTTGGACTGTGTAATCTGTGAGATTTTCTCTCTCCAATCCCATGGCTTTACAAGCACACGCACTGTTCCTGACCCTCCGTTAGTGGGCCCATGTCTCAGTTGCTTCCATGCTTTCTCTATGTAGAAGGAAAGCTGTTCAGAATGGGCTGGCTAACAGCAGTAGCTGTTATTTTTTAAGCAACGACATTATTCTCGGCATTCCACGATGAGCTATGCACGGTTTACTTAACCCTCCAATAGGTCTTGCAAGGTATTTATCAGAATCCTCTCTTGCTAGTTGAGGTGTCCAAGGTGAGGTCACCCAATTTGTTAAAATTCATTCTATGAGCAAGTGGTGGAGCTGAGAGCTGGATCCATGTCTCTGTGACCACAGAGTCAGCGCCCTTATTCTCTCCAACCCCATGAAGATGGCCGTCCTGAGACAGTGAGACCCCAGGCCTGGCCCGTGGGCACGGGATGCTCACGGCAGCTGACCGTCTCCGTTCTGCTGCCCGTTTGCTCACCTGAGAGGCGTATCCCTTTGCTCCTTCAGGTGTCAGGTTAAGTCAGCTAAGATGCCTAATCCCACACGGAGAGCACAGCGGGAGGGACCTCCCTGCTGCCCGTGGGGGAGCCCCGTCTCTCAGTGTGTCTGCGGGGTCGCATCCCAGGAAAGGTCTGATTTTGTTAGCTGTTGTTAAGTCACGGCGTTTTTTTATTTTATTTAAAAAAATATTTTATTGACTTTTTTTGCCCTTGACTGGAATCAAACCTGGGACCTTTCAGTCCGCAGGCCGATGCCTTATCCACTGAGCCAAACCAGTTGGGGCAAGTCATGTCGTTTAAAAGAGGTTCACTTTAGTATAGATGACCCATGTTCTTTTTTTAAAAAAAAATATTTTTATCGATTTCAGAGAGGAAGGAAGAGGGAGAAAGAGAGAGAAACATCAGTGATGAGAGAGCATCATTGATTGGCTGCCTCCTGCACACCCCACACTGGGGATTGAGCCCGCCACCTGGCATGTGCCCTGACCGGGAATCGAACTGACCTCCTGGCTCATAGGTTGACACTCACCCACTGAGCCACGCCAGCCGGGCATAGGTGACCCATTATTCTTGTTTTTCATGGGATGCTGGCCCTCACAGACTGTTCTCCTAATTACTCATGGACTTAGTCCCCATGTGGCAGCTGCCATTTGCTTCCTCTGATGCTGGGGAGCCGCCTGTAGAGACTTCTCCCTTCTCCTTGAGACTCTCGGAGCCTCTGCTGGCCCAGGAAGGAGGGCCGCTTCTCACCTCCCCACCCCCGTGCCATCCCCTCTGCATGTGTGGGTGCCGGGATGGAGCCCTGAGGAGCCACGCCCTGTGGTCCTCTGTGGGCAGAATTTCTCTCTGCATCTGGTCTGCATGTCATGGAAGGAGCTGGAAGCAGCCCTACCCTCATCTCTGTGCCTCAGATGTCATTAGTGACAGGCAGCCTCCATTTCAGTCCAGTCTCTCGACACGGCAGGCTGGGTGGGCTGGGCTCAGGCCAAACACCCAGGGCTACTCAGGTCACCTCCTCACTGATGACTGAGGGCTGCTAGTCGGCCTTCTTCGCCCAGGAAGCTCATTGGTTGCTCACCGACACAGGTTCCTGGTGACCCCCCAATTCTTTAGTCAGGCCCACGTGGTCCTCTGGGCCGGGATTCAAGGTCAGCAAAAAGAGTCCTATCAGTTGTTCTCTGTGCAGAGGAGGCCGTGAGGCCGTGGAGTTAGACGGCCACAGTGGTTGGAGATGCGACTAGGGGTCTTGCTTGGCGGTGAGCTGTTTACTGAAGCTCAGCCTCTTGTGCAGAACAGCAACCACCACTTGCACACGAGGCAGCGGGAACTCGAGCAGGAGGTTGTGAGGATGTGGAGCTGCTGATCAGAGAGGCCGGGCGGCGAGTCCCCGGGGAGGACGCCCTGTCCCACTGCAAACAGACTGGTTTACCTTGGAATCCCCGTGTGTTTATTCACGGTGTTAGCTCATCACTTGGGTCCTGATTCTGTTCGTTACGCTTCTTATGAGTTTGTCTTCCTCCTGGTGCCTGCTGGCAAGAACGTTCTGGATGGGATGGTAAGTCCTTGTGGGACGGGCCAGCCCCAGTCTAAGGGGCTCGGTCAGACGTTGACATTTAGGTTAAGCGTGAGAATCACGCCACTGCAAGAATGTCACCTGAGACGGTGTCAGGTTAGAGATGTGAGCGTCCTTAGCGAAGCAAGACATAGGAGCTGGTCTCCACATGTTCTAATGCCGCGACCCTTTAATACAGTTCCTCATGTTGTGGTGACCCCCAACCATAAAATTATTTTCCTTGCTACTGTTATGAATTGTCATGTAAATATCTGATATGCAGGATGTATTTAGGCGACCCCTGTGAAAGGGTCGTTCGACCGCCAAAGGGGTCGCGACCCACAGGTTGAGAACCGCTGTTCTATATTCAGCGGGCGCCTACTGTCACAGCCCATGTCATGGATCGTCATCATTCAGTGGAGAAAAGCCCTGCCATGTGCATGGTCCGTCCCAGGCCATGGAAGGTCCTTGCATTGACGTCTAAGTGGCTTCAGAATGACCACCTGGACGCTGGGCCTTCCTTTGTTCATCATTCAGTGGAGAAAAGCCCTGCCATGTGCATGGCCCGTCCCAGGCCACGGAAGGTCCTTGCATTGACGTCTAAGTGGCGCAGAATGACCACCTGAAAGCTGGGCCTTCCTTTGCTGCGTCAGTAAAGTGACGTGGGGACAGTAAGTGGTGGGGGGAAGTGGGGAGTCCTACATGGATTACAGAGAAGGTTTGCCCAGGATCTTTGCCTGGTGGCCAGCCTGGTGAATTTTCCTCTCACACATGAGCCAACAAACTCTTACTTGAAGTGCTATCATCACACATCCCACTCCCACCCGCGGAGCGCCCTGGCAGCGGGAGAGGGAGACTGTCCCCCCCTGCCCCCCGCCCAGGTGCGCTCCGGGTCTAGACGGGGCAGGTCTTACCCGCTTCCTCCTCTCCTCCAAGACACGTGGCATTGCTGACTTATTTCACTGGTTACTTTTAGAAGTAGTTTGAGTGAGCCTTTTTCGTTTCCAATGGAAACATTCCAAGATTTGGAATGGAAATTTCAAGGACCGGGAGGACTAGGTTAACAGCTTTTGTCAGAGCCTCTTGGAAAGGTGGAATGGCTGGTTCCTCAGGTGCTATCCAGGTGGCCTTACTCCGGGGGGAGGCCGCTGCCAGCTCTGTCAGGGTCCCCAATGGCGACGGTCTCCATCACGTGGGTGCTTGTTAGCCACGCACACTCCCGGGCCACCCCGTGAGACTCTGATTTTAATAAAAACCCGAGTCAGCACTGTACCATCCAAATAGCATGTGAGCCGTGTGTGGAATTTAAATTTTTCTAGTGGCCTCATTAAAACAGTAAGAAGGAACAAGTGAAAGTTTAGTATTATGTTTATTTGTCCCACATATCCAAATTACCCTTGTAACATCTACTCTATTTAAAAACGTATTAATGAGTTACTTGGCTATTTTTGGTACTCAATCTTTGAAGTTTGGTGTGTATTTCATGCCTGTAGTACATCTGAGTTTGGATTAGCCACATGTCCAGCACTTAAGAGCCACACGTGGCCAGTGGCTGTCAAACAGGATCTCTAACTGTCCCTCCCCCTCTACACCCCCACCCTCCGCCATTGTAGCACCTTCTTAACAGAGCTGCCCACTGCTAGGTCCGTTCCAGCACCCATGATGGGAAGTTCACTCTCCAGGCACCTGCCACCCGAACCTCGTTAAATGTTGTGAGCTGCAGTGCGTGAGTGGACAGGGACGTGTTTACCCAGCAAATATGCAGGAAACCATTGGCGGTCGAGTGACACAGACATCTTCAAGCCACATGCCACTCACAGACCGCCGAGCGTGTGTGCTGGCACGTGGAGCTGATGGTGTGAGCACCAGGAACTGTATGCGCTGAAGGCACAGGCCCCCAGTGAAGGTGCCAGTGGAGTTTCAACCAGAAGCAGCTGAAAGTTGGCACCATTTAGTCTGTAGATGCAGCGGGGATTTCTGCACATGAAGCAGCTTGCTGGGCCTGACAAACCTTCTCTGTGTTCTGTCCCCGGCTCCGTCTCCGGCTCTCAAAGGTGCTCTGTGTGTGAGCTCGCAGGGGGTGGAAGAAGGTGCCTGGAAGTTCAAGGTAAACTCGTCTAAAAGGGGCGGCACCAGGGAGCCTGGGGGAAACGCAGGAAGGGCCCCTCTGGGACTTTCCACTCTCCCCCCCAGGAGCGCCTGCAAAGGGCCGAGGCTGGAAACGCGTTTGAATTCTGCCCGATAAGACGGAAGCACACAGGACGGACAGGCATTTCTGCACAGGAGTTAGTGTAATTGACTAATGTCATTCGTGATTGATTATATTTGAAGAAGAGTCATAAAGATGTCAGTTGTTTAACCTGCATCTCAATGTCTTTTTCATCCGCCTTACGCTTCACTTTGACTCATAGCAGAAAGGAAGAAGGAGCTAGTGGGAGGACACTGGTCGTGGGCATGGTCTGGGCTTAGAAGGAGGTCACATTGCTCTGTGTGCCACTTCAGTGGCATCTCCCAGCACTTACGAGGCCTGGTGTGATGCTGGGTAGTGAACGAATGAGAACATGTCACACTATGAACAGAGACCAGTGTTTCCTCGGCATTGATTCTGTCTCAATAGACCCTTGGTACGGATGAGCTCATTCAACCCTGGAACGGCCCTAGAAGTAGAACCAGCATGTACCCCTCTCACGGTGGAGGAAGTGGGGGCACAGAGCGGTTAGCTACTTTGCCTAGGTCAGTGGTTGGCAAAATGCGGCTCGCGAGCCACATGAGGCTCTTTGGCCCCTTGAATGTGGCTCTTCCACAAAATACCACGTGTGGGCACATACGTACAGTGCGATTGAAACTTCGTGGCCCATGCGCAGAAGTCGGTATTTTGTGGAAGAGCCACACTCAAGGGGCCAAAGAGTCGCATGTGGCTCATGAACCGCGGTTTGCCGAGCCGCAGTTTGCCGACCACTGGCTAGGTCATCAGCTGGCAGGGGCAGAGTTACGGTTAAATCCACGTGGATCCTTAGTGCTCCCCACAAAGACCACAACCTGCTCTGCTTGGGAGATTCCTGAAATGCCCTCTGCCAGCTTCTCATCACAGTAGAAATCTCTCTCTCTTTTTAAAAATATATATTTTTATTGATTTCAGAGAGGAAGGGAGAGGGAGAGAGAGAGGAACATCAATGATGATAGAGAATCACTGATTGGCTGCCTCCTGCATGCCCCCTACTGGGGATTGAGCCCACAACTCCGGCATGTGCCCTGACCAGAAATCAAACCGTGACCTCCTGGTTCATAGGTCAATGCTCAACCACTGTCCCAGGTGCCCCGGCCTCCTCCTGTCCCAGGTGCCCACTCCTCCTGTCCCAGGTGCCCACTCCTCTGGTAGAGCCTGTGCTGGTCTCTATTCTAGGCCATTATTCCAACATATGTGAATCCCTGAGAACCGAATGTCCGGGTTGGTTTGTGAAAGCCGTGCTGTGAGCCGTGCTGTGAGCCCAGTGTTCATTGCATAGATGACTAAATAAGCGATTCTTGCTGTGGAATGAATGTCCCCTTTTCCCCGCCGGTGGCACAGCGCGGCCACCTGGCTGCTGGGGTCCGTGCAGCTAGCTGTCTGAATGAGCCGTGTTTGTGATCATCCCGTGTCCCACTGAGAGGGCAAAGTGGAAGCACTTTTCATTTTCATATGCCAAGGAGGACAAGAGTAGGGAGAAACCTTGGGAAAACCCAACACATAACAAAAAATACCAAGAAAAGAAGAAAAAAGGTCTAGGTAAATATATGTGAGAAATGAAGTACATATTCTTGAACTGTTTCTTCTTTTTTAAAAAACTGAAACATCTCCAAAGAGTACAGCCTTAAGAGACTTGGCCCAGGTGTATTTAATTTTCCAGAACAATATGCTGATGTTATCTGAGAGCGTGAATTCTTAACCCTTAGGCCGACGCCTACTGTTTGCTAACCACCCTGCCAGCTTCGGGAGTTTGCCAAGGCAAGAACCTATGGGGGGGACGGGGGCGGGGGGAAGGTTGAAGGTCAGTGGACTTAGAAGGGAAGGGCTCGGTTGGGGGCCTCAGAAGGGGGGAGAGAGCTGGCTGTGTGGCATCACCATCTGTGTTTCCTGGGGTTCGAGTCCAGGGCAGTTCCTCAGCCACATCTCCAGCTGTGAGCGGGAGCAGGGGAAGCAGCCACAGCCCATCTGCACGGACAGCTGGATTCAGAATGCTGCTGTTCTGCTGGAAGTGCAAGGCCAGAACATCACAGATGGCTTTGAAGTTGAAGTCTTTAAAGTAAAAAAAACGCACTTTCAACTCCAGGGCCAGAAGGAGCGGCAGGGCAGCGTGGGGGGCGGGGCGGTCTCTGCGGGACAGGTTCCCTCGCGTGGTTCCGTGGGCAGCCATGTGTGCGAGAGACACGTTCGTTTTCGGGTCTTTAAGAAAGTGCGTGGGCGATTGTTAAGACAGAAGCAGCATGTGACTGAGTCCCCTCGCACAGGGCCAGCCTCTGGCAGCGCCCAGCCCAGGACAGCGGGCCCTTCGCAGGGGAGGGATGCGCAGTGCTGGCTCCGGGCCTCTTCCCATCGCCCTTGGGAACTGGATGCGGCCTGTGCGACGGTCACCAAGCCTGTCGGACCTCACGTCCATGCATGTCTGGAGGGACGGCCGGGACCTGGCTCTCTCCCCGCCGTGTGGTGGTTAAGGTGGCGGGAGGGGCTGTATAATTTGTGAGGGAGGTAAAAACACGGGTGTTTGTGAAATCTCCTTGTTCGTCTGCAGAGCGGCGGACAGGTCCAGCTTCTCTCTGATCTTCGGGGGCACATTTCCACTCTGTCCGGCCAGCTCTGGGATGCTGTGCGCAGCGACCTGCTCCCTCTTTCTCTCACTCACCCCACCCCGATTGCTGAGCCTCCCTGGAAACCCCAGGATTCTCAGAGCGATGACTGAGGGGAGAGGCACCCTCTCTTCCTCTGGAATCTGCTCGGAGGAACAAAGGCCAGGATCTCGGAGGGCATCCCAGCAGGGCTCCGACCCAGGGCACGAGGCCCTGCCCTCCCCTGGCCACGCCTGGGATTTTGTCCTTCAGTGGGGAGCCCAGCAGGGAGTTCTGGGGAAAGTGAGTTTTGAGAAGTTCATTCTGGAAACTGTGGGGAAGAGATGAGGGCAGGGCCAGGGCTCCCTGGGGGACTAGTCTTTGGCGGGTGGGGGTGGAGTGGGAAGACAGAGAGAGAGAGAGAAGCAAGGTGTCCTCAGATACTGGCCTCCGTTGGGAAGTAGGGACCTGTGTGCGGGGAGCCTGGTATTTGCCATACATGGTGCTCTCTGCCCAGAAGGCTGTTGGAGGAACACATTCTTCTTCCGCCCTGTCCACACCCACTAACTGTAATCAGCGCCACTTGGCGGATTCTGGAAGCCAGGCCGCACCACCGGCAGTTCCAAGGATGGGTAGGGGAGCAGTGTCTCCGTGGAAAACTATTAGAGGAATTTATAGGCTGTCGGGTGTAATTAGCCATGAAGGATATTGGCCAGGCCAGGAAGCTAGCATTCCTCTCTCATCGCTTCACCCTGCCTCCGTCCACAGCTGGCAGACCTTCCGCAGGCCCTGGCGTTCCTGTGACATTGTTCTGCTCTTGGAAGCTCTTCCCAGGCTTAGCTTTCCCAAGGCCTACGCCGCTGTCCTCCCATCGTGGGTGTGTTTCCCTAACCTGCCTCCACAGAGGTCTGGCTCCATCGGAGCAGTCATGCCAGGCAGGCTCTCGGCCATGATGCCTTTGTGCGTGCATGGATGTGTATGGCTTGGGGCCTAGAAATAGATTTTATTTAGATGCTATAGAAGGTCAAGTTCGATCTAGTCGGAAGTTATCAGCTAAAAGAACAGGTTTAGTTACCTACAAACATCTAACTTACGTATATTGGGGGAGATAAAGACTCCTTTGAAATTTGAGGTTCAGTTCTTCTGAGTTGGCCTAGACCCATGATCGGCAAACTGTGGCTCTTTGGCCCCTTGAGTGTGGCTCTTCCTAAGCCTTAGGAGTACCCTAATTAAGTTAATAACAATGTACCTACCTATATAGTTTAAGTTTAAAAAAATTTGGCTCTCAAAAGAAATTTCAATCGTTGTACTGTTGATATTTGGCTCTGTTGACTAATGAGTTTGCCGACCGCTGTCCTAGACCAGTGGAAAGTTATAATGACTTGTCCCCTTTGAAAGGAAGGTGCTCCCAGAAAATAAATTCTCCAGGGGCTACGGCGGGTGACCTTATCCCACCGCCCTGGGAAACAGCGCTGGGCACAGCAATGGCTGCTTTCTGTGGTTCCTCCAAAAGTTAGACATAGAGTTACCATCTAACCCAGAAATGCCACGCCTGGGTTATACCCAAAAGCACTGAAAACAGGAACTCACTCCAACAAATACATGTGCACAGATATTCGTGGCCGCACTCTTCACAGTAGCCCAAGGTGGAAGCAACCCAAATGGCAGCATCTGATAATTGGCAAACAAACTGTGATGTAAACATGCAATGGGCCCGGTCGGCGTGGCTCAGGGGTTGAGCTCAACCTATGAACCAGGAGGTCACGGTTTGATTCCCGGTCAGGGCACAGGCCCGGGTTGTGGGCTTGACCCCCAGTGTGGGACGTGCAGGAGGCAGCTGATCAATGATTCTCTCTCATCATTGATGTTTCTATCTCTCTCTTCCTCTCCCATTCTCTCTGAAATTAATATATATATATCTTAAAAATACAATGGAATGTTATTCAACCTTAAAAAGGAACGCAGTACTGATACATGCTAGAGTATGGATGAATCTGGAAAACATCATGCTAATGAAAGGAGCCAGACACAAAAGGTTATGTATTGTATGATTCCATTGATATGAAATGTCCAGAATGGGTAAAGCCTTAGTTACAGAAAGCAGATTGGTGGTTGTGAGGGCTGGAAGTGGGAGGGAGGGGTAGGGAGGAAGGAAGTACAGAGTTAACTGCTCAGCGAATATGAGTTTCCTTTGGGTAATGAGATGGCTTAGAACCAGGTAGAGAGGTGGTTGCGCAACATTGTGACCATACTAAATGGCACTGCGATTCACTTAAAAACGGCCACTTTTCTGTTATGTGATTCTCACCTTAATGAAAAATAAAACAAGACAAAAAACTGCAGCAAATACCTACCGAGTACTTGCTATGTACCAGGCACTGTACCGTGCATTTCCCAAGTCCCTCAGGGAGGCCACAGCACCGCTCTCTGAAGTGGGTGAAGTATTCCTTCCGTTTTATAGCTGAAACTCCCGGCGGAAGTCCAGGAAAGTTAAGCAACACACTCTCCTCTGACAAGCTCTCTAGACCTCGAATTCCCGGAGTTAAACATGATGACTTGGAGAAACGCGGTTGGAGGTGGAGCTGTTTTCCAACGGCTAATTTTGAAAGAATGTCTTTCTGCTCTGAATGCGGACACTGGGTGGGAAGTGATTTAGAGGCCGTGGTTCTGTGTTTAAAGGAATGCTCGCAGAGAAAGAGTTCTGGGTGTATGCAGAGGGGTGCTCTAGAATTCTTTGGGGGTGATGACACTGCAGAGGCTGGCAAGCCTTCCCGATCGGATCCCCTGGTTAGGGCTTCCCAGCGCGCAGGCAGATGGTGTTAGGACGGACACAGGTTCTGAATCTGTGCTTGACTGGTCTGTCATCAAATTTCCCTGTAAATTAAAAAAAATATTTTTATTGATTTCAGAGAGGAAGAGAGAGGGAGAGAGAGAAACATCAATGATAAGAATCATTGATCGGCTGCCTCCTGCACGCCCCACACTGGGGATCGAGCCCACAACCCCGGCATGTGCCCTGACTGGGAATTGAACCGTGACCCCCTGGTTCATAGGTTGAAGCTCAACCACTGAGCCACTGGCTGGCCTGTAAATTTTTTATTTATAAAATTTTAGCATAAACCTCGTTGTGTCAGTGATAGGGATTTAAGGATCTTCACATATGCTGGCTGGGAAATATCTGCGGAGACAGATTTTGCACGATCCATTTTTCTCTGTGGTTCACTCACATGGTGTTATGAAGACTTGACTATTGGACTGTGCCTACCATACTGGCCTGCTTTCTTCTTCTCCGTTCATTTGCAAACTCCCTCCCTCCCTCCCTCCTTCACTCACCTACTCAGTCTCCCTCACTGAGCCATGCGACACATGTATCACTCACCCACTGGCTTACACATGCCTTCGCTCACTCACTCACTCACTCACTCTTTGATTGATTGCTTCATTTAATCTATGTAAATAATACATGAAAAGTTGCTTATAAAAATGCAAAGAGTATGAAAATACGTCAAGCAAAAAGCAAAAGTTATCCTGTACCGAGCCTCCCAGCTCCCTCTCCATCTTCCTCCCACCCCACCGTTCACAGCTCATAGCTTGGGGCGGGCAGACTTCAAAACCTCTGGACCCGTGGTCGGCAAACTGCAGCTCGAGAGCCACATGTGGCTCTTTGGCCCCTTGAGTGTGGCTCTTCCTAAGCCTTAGGAGTACCCTAATTAAGTTAATAACAATGTACCTACCTATATAGTTTAAGTTTAAAAAATTTGGCTCTCAAAAGAAATTTCAATCATTGTACTGTTGATATTTGGCTCTGTTGACTAATGAGTTTGCCGACCACTGCCCTAGTGGTTTATAGGGAAGGGACTGATGGTTCCCTGGGAAGTGTAAAGTTGCACTTCCTGGTGAAGTGCCCAGATGACGATGATTACCATGTCTGCCCCCCACGTTGCTCCTTTTCTATTAGTAACATTAGCTAGCTAATTACAAGGGTAACAACCTTTCTGTGTACAGGATGATGCTCCAACCAACTGAGCCACACCAGCCAGGGCCTTTTTGCTTTCTTGATAGTATCCTTTGAGGCACAAAAGTTCTTAATTTTCATTAAGTCTAATTGACCTATTTTGCTTTTGTCACCTGTGCTTTTGGTGTCACAGCCATGAAATCATTGCCAAATTCAATATTGTGAAGATTTTCTTCAATGTTTTATTCTAAGAGTTTTGCCGTTTTAGCTCTTAAGTTTAGATCTATGATCCATTTGGGGTACCTTGTGGACCAATAAGGTGTGTTTATTTCAAATCAAGGGTGTGTGTGTGTGTGTGTGTGTGTGTGTGTGTGTGTGTGTGTGTGTATACTTC
>NW_005355292.1:250101-250453 GCF_000412655.1 Myotis brandtii | reverse complement strand
GACCTTATCCCACCGCCCTGGGAAACAGCGCTGGGCACAGCAATGGCTGCTTTCTGTGGTTCCTCCAAAAGTTAGACATAGAGTTACCATCTAACCCAGAAATGCCACGCCTGGGTTATACCCAAAAGCACTGAAAACAGGAACTCACTCCAACAAATACATGTGCACAGATATTCGTGGCCGCACTCTTCACAGTAGCCCAAGGTGGAAGCAACCCAAATGGCAGCACCTGATAATTGGCAAACAAACTGTGGTGCAAACATGCAATGGGCCCGGCCGGCCTGGCTCAGGGCTTGAGCTCAACCTAGGAACCAGGAGGTCACGGTTCGATTCCCGGTCAGGGCACAGGCCC
>NW_005355292.1:236062-248278 GCF_000412655.1 Myotis brandtii | reverse complement strand
AATGTACCTACCTATATAGTTTAAGTTGAAAAAATTTGGCTCTCAAAAGAAATTTCAATCGTTGTACTGTTGATATTTGGCTCTGTTGACTAATGAGTTTGCCGACCACTGGTCTGGACATTTATTTTCCATACAGATGTGTATTGTGAGGGGTTCACAGTGCTATATCTCATAACCATGCTGGATTCCTTTCTGGAAAGTCTTTCTAAAATAACAACTGTTTTGTTTTCTGACTTGTAAGCATATATTAAACCTCTTTATTATACTAGAACTTCGCCCGCTACTCTGGAAACTCCCTCACACTCACCAAAAAGAACCACTTTCATGGTGTTTATGGTATTAAATGTGGACAACTGGCAACGTTTGAATACAGTCTGTGTAGTAGGTTTGAACAATAGCGTTATTAATTTTCTTGCTTTGGTAGTTATATCGTGGTGATGTAAGAGAACGTTCTTGTTTTTAGGAGACAAAACCTTCAGCCATTAGAGATAAAAGTGCGTCATGCTTGGGACGTACATCTCTCCATGCTCCCCCCACAGGATCAAAGGTAATATTGGGGAGTATAGGGGGGATTCTGAATTCTTTGTACTACTCGTCAACTTTTCTGTAAGTCTGAAATAGTGTTGAAATACAAAGTTAACAATAGTCACATGTACATGAACTCCTCAACAGACAGACACGTACGTCTCTGCCTATTTATGCCCGCATCATCATTTTATCGGATCTTTGAATTGTATTTTTTAAAAGATAAGCAGTAGACGCTTCTTATGATGTTTCAGGGTTTATACCTGGCACAACAAAACATGGGGCAGCAACAACGGACCCAGAAAGTCTGCAGGGAGGAGGGATGTCAATGTCTGCTCTGTGAAGGAGAAAGACCGTCGACGGTGCAGAGCTCGGAGCTCTGGTCTGATGCATTGCGTGTGGATGCTAATTTCCCTGTGTTTTCTTAGTCATCGACTGAGACCTTGTCTCCCTTTGCTCCGCCACTTCTTCCCGTTCAAGCCAAGCAGAAACGAACAGAACTCTGACTGTTTTGCATTGAGTGCTCCAAGGAGGTTTAGGTGGGTGGTTCCAAAGCAAACAAGAGATAGAGGCAGAGGAATTTTATAACTAGATGGGCTTTAGGGTGTATCAGCTTTCTTAGGCAAGTTCATAAAAACAAAAACAAGTCTCTCTCTTCACGTCCCCACACTGTCTCCTCAGGGACTAATGTTCTAAAAAGGGAGAGCAATTTTCAGCCCTAGCCGGTTTGGCTCAGTGGATAGAGCATCAGCCTGCGGACTGAAAGGTCACGGGTTCGATTCCGGTCAAGGGCACATGCCTGGGTTGTGGGTTTGATCCCCAGTAGGGGGTGTGCAGGAGGCACCCAATCAATAATTCTCTCTCATCATTGATGTTCTATTTCTTTCTCCCTCTCCTTTCCTCTCTGAAATCAATAAAAAATATATTAAAAAATAATAAAAAGGGCCCTAACTGGTGTGGCTCAGTGGATAGAGCATCAACCTGTGGACTGAGAGGTCCCAGGTTCGATTCCGGTCAAGGGCATGTACCTTGGTTGCGGGCACATACCCAGTAGGAGGTGTGCAGGAGGCAGCTGACCGATGTTTCTCTTTCATCGATGTTTCTAACTCTCTATCCCTCTCCCTTCCTCTCTGTAAAAAATCAATAAAATATATTTTAAAAAAATAAAAAGGGAGAGCAATTTTCCAGTAAAATGGACTCTGGGAAGATGTTATGGACTTTAGGGACATGCCCCTCTTGTGCTGTTTTTTAAGGCGCCTGGAGACAGGCCCTTGTGCAGCTAGCGGGGGTCCGCCTGGTGGGCTGTGTTCCTGGTCGGGGCACAGGTGCATGGAAATGCCCTCATGCTTGAAGCTCCTGGTTCCTTCATCCAAAATCGTCCCCTCTTTCCCACGAGACTGCAAGTTCTCCTTGAAAAGTGGAAGCAAAGATGGGAAGCAAACCTCCCTCGTTTTGCGGGGCTGTGCACAGCTCACATCTGGATTGTCTTTGAAGGTTGTTTCTAAGTCATTGGCTTGAAATCCAAAATTGCATTTTTCTGTGGGCAAGAGAGTTGGGTTCCCAGGCCGGGTCACTAACATTTACGAAGCCCGCCCTGTTAATTTCTATAATATTGGAGAAGCAACACCACAGACCCTACCAGCAGCTGTCCTAGGGTAGTGGCTCTCCACTGGGCCGTGGAAGGTAGTTTCTTAGAGGCGCCGCTCGCTGCATGTCTAACGCTACCTGCATTAATCTCTTTGGAATGCAGTTATTCTCCTGATCAAGGGCACACGTGCTCCTTACTGACCACCACACACATGCCCATCGTCGGGCAGCACGGACACACACCATCCAAGGCTGTGCCCCGCCCTTCCCCAGTTTCCCACCTTTGCCTATGCTGCTCATGGCACAAGAATCCAATTTCCATTTGTCACCCTGACAGATACTTCCTTGGTGGCTCATCTCAGACGACACCTCCTTTCCTGCTTTCTCCCAGGGGAGTCCCCTTCCCCCTCTGTGGACATTCTCACCCTTCTGTTCTCTCACCTGTCTTCCTGTCTTAAGGCTGCAGTATCATCTTGATGGGACAGTGTTTGTTAGCCTATCACTGTTATCATTTTTTATTATCATTATTTTTGTTCTCATCTAATGACATGTTTATTGACTTTAGAAAGAGAGGAAGGGAGAGAGAGAGAGAGAAACATTGATGTGAGAGAAACATCGATTGGTTGCCTCTGGTATGCACCCCGGCCGGGGATTGAACCCGCAACCAAGGTATGTGGTCTGACTGGAATTGAACCCGAAACCTTTTGGTGTATGGGATAGCGATCCAACCAACTGAGCCACACCAGCCAGGGCTAGAGCGTTATTGACCCTCTGCATCCCTGAAGGGCAGGGATCTTACTCACCTATGAAGATCCAGGAATACCCAGCTCTGTGCTTTGGATATACTGGCTGCACAGTACATTCTGAGGGTGTGAGCTGGCTCCCAGCCCCACCCACGTCCTGTGTGAGAGGGGGTGGGAAGCAGGTGCGGGTAGGAGGCCCGAGAGGGGAGCTGCCCGGGTTGCCCTCCAACGTCCATGTCCACAGGCAGCTCTAAGTGCTGGCCACCTTCGGCTTTGAGTCAGATGTAATAAAACAGAATCGGCCATTACGACTAATGTTTTTTAACTTTGGTGGTAGGCTCACAGAAGACGTTTGCTAGCCCTGACTGGTGTCAGATGCAATAAATATAATTAATCTCTGGAAACACATAGATGAAATTACTTAGAGCGTGACTCTAGTTTATTTCCAAACCTCTGCATCTCCGGGGCGTAGAGCAGACGGGCGTGGCCCTGTGCTGCGTGAGCCCCTCTCCCTGGTAGGGCTCGGGGAGCGGCTGTTCCTGGCCTTTTAAACTTGGACGTGGAAAGCGCTGGGCTCTGCAGAGCCCGTCCTGGGCACTCACAGGAAGAAAGTTGATTTGCTCAGCAAGGTGACCTCCCCTTTCCTCTCTGACTGCGTCTCACACGGAATAAAGTCGGGTGGCCCCTGCACGGCTTCCCAGGGACACATGGAAGCAGACCACACGTTGGAAGTGAATGGTGCAGAGTTCCTCTCTCTCTCTCTTTTAAAACATATTTTTATTGGTTTCAGAGAGGCAGGGAAAGGGAGAGAGAGAGAAACAACAGTGATGAGAGAGAATCATGGACCGGCTGCCTCCTGCACGCCCCCCACTGGGGATGGACCCTGCCACCCGGGCCTGTGCCTGGACCGGGAATCGAACTGTGACCTCTTGGTTCCTGGGTTGACGCTCATCCCCTGAGCCACTTCGGCTGGGCCCTTCCTCCATCTCGCACCACCCGGGCTCCCGCCTCTGCTCCCTGTGGCCTTGAAGCTGCTGTAGCACAAGCCGTCGGCTGGCTGAGTGAGAGACCGTTAGGTTTCATCCGGGATCACAGCCCCATGGATCGGGGGAAACCAAGGCCTGGTGAGCCACCACGTCCTGCCGGCCCATCACACCGAGTGTCCGCGGCTGCGTGAGAGCCAGCCTTCCCCGGGGACCCTTCCTACTTTTCGAATGTTCCCCGAACATCTTCCCAGATGGGATTCCTTTCACTACTTCACAGTTTCCACTTGGGAAGATTCTGTCAACCAGACTATGCGTGGCTCGCGCTCATTTAACCAGGACGTGGAGGCTCCCTGGAGACCAGGGCGCCCAGGTGCCGAATCGGACGCGGTGGTGAGCAGACAGACACTGGGACATGGCAGCCGGTGTGAGGCAGACAGGCCAGGGACATACATGTGAGGAGAGTTAATGGGAGGCGGAGGCTGCCTCGAACCCCGAGCTGGAGGGCGGTAGAATTTGGCTGGAGGACCGAGGCATACTCTACTAGTAAGTCAGGAGCAGCATGTGAAGGCGGGGTGGGGTTGGGAGGGGTACGGGGGGTGCAGTGTGAGCTGTTTTCTGGCTCCTCCCCTGCCCATACCTGTTCTGCCCCCCTCGGGGCCACACCCTGCCTCTCCCCAGCCTTCTCTCCCTGCCTGGCTGCTAACACACACCTGGGTATTTTTTTTCTTTTTTCCAATTCTTGGCCCAAGCGTTTCTTGATTTTCCTTCCTCTGCGGGAACCTTGCCTGCACTGGGTCTGTGAATTGCTGCCGGCGCTCCTCATGCGTTGGGATTCGGATTTCAGTTGGACTCCCTGGTTGTTTTGGCTAATCCTCCCGTATGATGTCACGGCACCTGCGTGGACCGCCATGGGACGTTATCGCCATTGTCTGCGCGTCTCTGTGTTCCTGGCTGGCCTGGGAGCTTTGCCGGGGGCGGCAGAGGTGTGTCTCATTGTCTCGGTGGGTCTGGCGCCATGTTTTGAACTTAGTTGTTCCCAATACACATTTGATTTATCAACAGATGGAGACATATAGGCCTCTGGACTCCGGTTCTCCTCCGCCTCCTTTTCCTTTCCGTTGTCTGTCACTCCATCCATCTGCCCGTCTTTCCTTCCTTCCTTCTATCCATCCAACAGGTAATTTTAAGGGTCTACTCCGAGCGTGGCCTTGAGCTGCTCACGGGCTGTGGAGCAGGGGGTGGGCGGTAGCTTAGCAGGGTGCTGACTGTCGTAGGCGCTTAAACCGGGCCCAGAGCACCGGGGGTGGGTCCGTCTGTCTGTCTGTGGTGATCTGGGAAGGCTTCGCCAAGGAGGTGCCACCTGAGCTGGGTCTTGGGAGATGGGAGAGATCTGCCAGGTGAGGACAGGGAGCAGCGAAGGGCTGCGTCAGAGGCTTCAGCGCCTGCAGGGGAAGGCCCCGAGGGGTGGAGAGTAAGAGGTTCCCTGTTCGTGGACAGGAAGGCGCACATGGGTGTGGGTAGGGGAAGTGAGGAGGCCGAGGCCAAGGGGAAGACGCCCTGCTTGCCTCTGTAAGCAGTGTGCGCTTTACTGGGCAGGCACTGGGAGCCCTACTGAGATTTAAAAAAAAATATATATATATTTTTTATTGATTTCAGAGAGGAAGGGAGAGGGAGAGAGAGACAGAAACCTCAATGATGAGAGAGAATCATTGATCGGCTGCCTCATGCACGCCCCACACTGGGGATCACACCCACCACCCCGGCATGTGCTCTGACCGGGAATCGAACCGTGACCTTGATGCTCAACCACGGAGCCACGCCAGCCGGGCTCTACTGAGACTTTAAAGCAGGGACGGCTCTGCTGTTCTGTGGGACACTGGAGGCACCTCCCTGGGCCGTCCTGGGAGAGAGAGCAAAGGCACGCCGTGCACGCAGGTCCTAGTGCTGGCCTGCCCCGCGCTCCCCCACGTCCTCTATCCCCTTCCCTTTCCGAAAAACCTCGGCTGGGACTGGCCATTGCTGACACGGGTCAGAGAGGCCCAGGAGGAAAGGGGCAAGGTCAGGGGAGAACCCGCTCATTTGCAAGTGCCTGTCACCTTCCCCTCTGGAGAAATGGGGCTTGGACGCAACAGGGACCACCAGCCCTGTATGAGGCTCATTTCTTCGCGATCCTTATGAGGCAGAGGTTTATGATTTGGCGCTGACTCCAATCCGCTCTTGCCAATGGTCCTGTGTTAGAGCTGATGGAGGGGTGCCTCCTTCTGACGGCTCTTGTTGTCATGGCAGCAGTGGTAAATCTTTGCTGACGGAGTTGAGGAGGCCATTGGACTTGGTTGTAGTAACTACCCGAGCAAGTGTTTCCATCAGGCACCCTGGCCCCGCCGGTGCTCCCACCGCCTCATTAGGAGGGCCAGCTAGGACCCTGCATCACTGCAACAATATTTACTCTGAAAACTCGCCGCCAGGCCGCAGCCTCCCGCAGGCTCTGCTGACCCGCAGGAATCTGAGGTCCTTTGGGCCTTGTTTTGGCAGCCAGGACGCAACTCCTCCCGCAGACGCTCAGGGGATTCAGGGCCGAAGGACCGACGTTGGCTTAGAGACCATCTACTCAGTTGTTTCCAACCCCGGCGGAGCCACAGGGTCTGTGGGGGAGGTTTTGGGAATTTCTGGATCCCTGGCCCCCGCTCCGGGAGCCTGACTCAGGAGGTCGGTGGGACCAGGACGTGGCAGATGCGTGTTTTCCGACGCCCCCGCTATCCTGCAGCTGTGACAACGCTGGCCCACTGAGGGGCAGGAGGGCGACCAGGCTCAAGTCGCTGGGGAGATGACACCCGCCCAGGAGCCTCGGGGGAAGAGAAACGGGTGTTGTGGGCCCCCGGGGAATCCCTTGTTGAAAAGTCCCCACTTTGCCCCTAATGGAGGTGCGTTCACAGAGTGTCTGAGGGTGGGTTCTCTGTCCTCATAGGAACCCCCGGGCGCTTGTCAGAAATGCCGAGCCCAGGGTCTCCCACAGACGCCTGCATCAGACGCCGAGTGTGAGGGCCGCGGGGTGTTCTCTCTGTGTCGCTGGCACCTCCCTGTCCACGGTGAATCCCCGGCACTGCTGGGTGAACCCGCAGAGACTGGGATCTGCAGACAGTGACGTGTCCTGTCCAGCGCTCATCCCGCCTCCTCGGTCACGCCCCTGCCGACTGCACCCCCGGGAGCTGCTCTACCTGGTGGTGTGTGCGCCCACCCCCTCTCTTCAGCCTCCTCCATGCCGTCTCTGGCCCCCTCTTTCCTGGACGCCTCTTTCTCCACCTGCCCCTCCTGGGCAACCCCCTGGCCTCTCTTGGTTTCCATGGTAACAGCAGCGATGATTTCTAGATGTCATTCACCAGCCCAGACTCCTTTTCTAGCTTCAGACCCATGTACACAGTGGCCTGCTGAGGGCCTGCTTTGTGGATGTCCCACAGCCCCCTCCGGCCCCCATGGCTGAGGGGCCCATGCGCTCCCCCCATCTCCCGGTTCCCTTCTCTCCCACACTCAGTGGATGGTGCTGCCACCCACCAGGTGCCACCCGACTTCCCTCTCACTTCTCCATCCACGAGCAAGCCCTGCTGATGTGAGCTGTGGACGATACCTGAGCCAGTTCTAGCTCAAAGAAACCGGGAAAAAAGATGTCCCCGAAACCTACTCTCTGCTCTCTCTCCCCAGTGCCGCCGACTCCCCCAGACCGCCATCACCTCTCCTCTGGGCTGGATGCTGCCTCTACGCCAGGCTCCTTCCCACTTGCCCTTCCCGATGCACCCGCGGCGCGTCTCCACACGGCTTTACCCTCTGGCCACCCGGCCCCTCTTGCTTCGCACCCTCAGAAGCCCTGCTTTGCCTTAGGGGGAAGCCCAGGCTCCTCTGCGCCCCTCAAGGCTTCCGAAGGGGCTGTTCCTCCTCTCTGCTCCCGCTCCCACTTCTCTCCTCAGGACCTTACAGTCTCCTGTGCCTCGAGGCATTTCCTGAGGAGATGGCTACCACCCGGATGCTGTCACTATAACCTCTCTCTTGTCTGTCCGTCCGGTGGGACCCTCATCATCCTTCCAGATGCAACCCTGCCCTAGCGAAACCTTGGCTGACCCCTGGCAGGTGTGTGGCCCCCACTGTGCACACCTCCATCACACGCCTGTGTGCGCGCCTCCCCCACACGCCTGTGTGTGCACCTCCATCACATGCCTGTGCGCTCGCCTTCGTCACACGCCTGTGTGCACGCCTCCATCACATGCCTGTGTGCACACTTCCATCACACGCCTTTGTGTGCCTCCCCCACACACCTGTGTGCTCGCCTCCATCACACACCTGTGTGCACACCTCCATCACACGCCTGTGCGCGCGCCTCCATCACACACCTGTGCGCGCGCCTCCACCACACACCTGTGTGTAGGACTCATTCGCACACCTGTTGCCACCCCTGGACTGGATTCCGCTGTTGCCCATGGTGCTGAGAATTGTGGCTGGTTCTTCGTAGGCACTGAGTGAACACTTCTTGATGAATGAATGATCCGCAGCACCTGGTTTCTAGAAGCATCTGTCATGTAAAATCTATACGTATATTTCAGCCACTCTTCCAGTTTATGAAACACATGTCATGCATTAATGTGCTGGCAGTCGAGTTCATAAAAATAGCTGTGCATTCCGATTTATTGGCTCACGTTACGCAATTAATTTGCGGATTAAGGGGTCAGCCAGGAGCTGGGAGTGCAGCAGATGCCCCGTGGCGTGGACCAGTGTTCCCGCCCAGGCCAGAGCAGCTGCTGGGAAGCCACACTAAACGCAACCGAGGTGGCTCCATATTTTATGACCTAGTGAGCTTCTTAAACCAAAAAGTATATATTTTCCATTTTTTTGGAGAACATTTTAAAAAGCCATATTTTATTCTGGTAAGAGTCATGCTAATAATGGAAAATGAAACGATTCCAATGTTTTAGCCAAACTTGCTGTGTCAGCCGTAAGGAAAAGAAGTTAGAGGTGCCCACGTGGGCCTGTTTCCCCGTCCTCCCGCGCCCCTGCAGCACCGGCTTGGGGAGGTCCCGAGTCCCACCCTCGGACAGGGGGAGCTTGGGGGGCGAGCCAGTGGAGGGGAAATGCTCAGTGATGCATCCTGGGAAAGTCTTCGGCTCCAGCCACACACACACACACACACACACTCCAGAGCCGTGGGCGTGCATGGACTTGCTGCTCTGGGCCGGGCGCGAGGCTTTCTGTCTTCTGTAACCCACGCCATGCGCTCCGCTCTGCGACCCTGGGAAGCTGTGACAGACTCCCGGACTCTGTGCTGCCCCTGGAGCCTCAGGTGCTGCTTGGCTCCTAGATGCTGTGTTCCCTTGTGTCATCACATCTCTCCACTCTGGGGGTCCCCTTCTCACACGGCGATCTTTTTTATGGGGAGCACCAGCCATCCTGGGTCAGGGGCTCACCGACTAGGCCAGCGTGACCTTGTTTTCACTTAACTAACCTCCATGTGCAATTATGCAGGGTCTCTACTTCCATTCTGTGGGGGGCGGGGCTAGGATTTATTTCAACCAAGGACGTGGGTGTGGGTGTGGGAGGTGGGAAGCACAACTCAATCCATTATGGTGACCCTGGCTTCCTGGGGGCACCCCATCTCCTCTCCTCCTCTGCAACCAGCAGGCTGGGCTTGCGGGGGGAAAGGCCAGGGCATCCATGGCTCACGGCTGTCTGTGGTCACGGGTCCCCTCACCTCCTCCCAGAGAAAGAACACGGATGGCCGCCTGCCCCGACACAAGTTCCGCTGGCGGGTGACTTTTCCTCGTGGGTCACCGGACCACAGCGGACAGTTCTGTTGTAGACCCGATGGGAGGCTTCCATTCATCGACTCCACCTGTCGTCGAAGGCGGCCAGGCCTCACAGTCTGGGAGTCACCTTCCCCCGCGAGAGCGGAGCTTCAACCTGGGAAAGGTGAGCCCTGAGCCCTGCGGGGAACTCCCGGCTGGCCCCGTCCCCGGCAGGCGCTTCCAAGGCTCCGGGGATGGATTCTCGAGACTCACTGCCGGGAGCCCGGTTTCTCCCAGGTCCCGGGACAGGCTCCGAGCCAGGAGCCGCTGCAGGAAGGGGCGATGGAGGCTCCGGGCCAGTGTGCTCCTCCCGCCCCCGCCCCGGGTCCTCGGGCCGGGCCACAGGGGCAGAGCTCTGGTGGTTGCTTGTCTTCTTGTGGGAAAGGGGCCGAGCTGTCACCGGCACAAGCCCCAACGGCACAAGCCCCAACGGCACAAGCCCCCAACGGCCTGCTTTGAACCGGCACCTCTACCTCTGTCTTTGAGCAGAGGCCCAGGGACGCGCTCCCTCCACCCTGTAGGCCTGCTTAGCCCGTGGCTCAGGCCGCCAGGCCCTTCTCCCGCCCTTCTCCTCCGTGTCTGGTCCGCCTTTGGCTGGCTGAGCTGCCTGCTGGCAGGTTCCCCCTGAAGTGCCACCTCACCTGTGTCTGGCCAGACATCCCCATCTTCACTTTGGAGGAAAAGGCCACAGGGGACCGCGTGCCCCGTCGCTTGGCGGCCGCTGTCACACCTCCCGGTCCAGGAGGCAGCTCCCTGCAGGCCTCTCCTCCATGCTTGACTTTGCCAGGTGCCTGGACAGCAGCCATCTGAGCTTTTTCCGTAGCCTGGAGCCCGTCTAGGTTCTCTCTCAGGTTAGAAGGGAAAAACCCCTGAAAATGTGCTAAGTCCTTCGTCACCTCCTGCCTCTCCCTGGAATGCCGTGCGTCTCCAGACTCACTCTCCTCCCCCATTTTCATACGCGTGGCTCCCTGGGGCTGCTCAGGGAAACTTCTAGCTTTAAAGTCCTTGAAGTTTGCCTGGCCGGTGTGGCTCAGTGGCTGAGCGTTGACCTAGGAACCAGGAGTTCTCGGTTCGATTCCTGGTCAGGGCACATGCCTGGGTTGCGTTGCAGGCTTGATCCCCAGTGTGGGGTGTGCAGGAGGCAGCCGACCAATCCTTCTCTCATCATTGATATTTCTCTCTCTCCCTCTCCCTTCCTCTCTTAAATCAATACAAATACATTAAAAAAAAAGTCCTTACAGTTGCATCTACTATAACCGGGACAGAATAAAGCGGGAACTGAGCAAAATACAGAGATCGCAGGTTTTAAAAGCGTGTCCTATGTTTCTGAGGCATCTGAGTCGCTCTGCTGTGAGCAGGAGGGGATCTTGGAAAACCCGGGCCTGTCCCAGCATCTGCGCCTCCGCTGGTAAGAGGCCGCCTCGTGCCTCCTTCCCCGTCGGCGTCACTTCATCCCGAGCCAGCGCCGTGCAAGCACGGGCTCCTTTCTCGAAGCGTTCTCTGCTAGTTCTCTGCCACCGTGGCGTCTTTTTTGATCTGGTGACCCACCTATGTGACGCTTCTGCGTGGAAAAGTCTCGTTATTCATGAACAGGTTTTGCAAGGTTGTGTTTCATGAACTTTTATAAAGTTTAATTTTGACGTTTTGTGCTGGGGTCTAGGGAGAGGGGGCTGGGGGGGGCGTCTAAGGTGTTTTGAGACAGGAAGAGGCGGGAGCTAGAAAGGGTGGTGAAGACCCTCACACGTGCTGTTTTTACCCGGTTACATGACGCTGGGGGGACGCTGGGTAGACGTTCCTGATCACCGGGACCAGGGCTTGTTAGTGGCAGGTTGAGACTTTTGGGGCTGTGTGATGGAATAACATGAATTTTGGGGGGGCTGGGGGCAGATGCAGTAGATTGAATGCTTATGTCCCTCCCCCCACATTCCTGTGTTGAAATCCTAACCCCCATGAGGTGTTAGGAGGCGGGGCCTTTGGGAGGCCATGAGGTCAGGAGAGATGGGTGCCCTCATCAGAAAGACCCGGAGAGCTCCCTCACCCCTCCCACCACGTCAGACACAGTGAGAAGACATCCGTCTGTAAACCTGGAGGCGGGTCCCCAGACTTGATCTGGGACATTCAGCTTCCAGAACTGAGAACGCGCCTGTGGTTATGAGCTGCCCAGCCTAGGGGGCTCTGCGGCCGAAGCCCAGACAGACTGGATAGCTGTCAAAGGAGCGTGGGGCCAGGTGAAGGGGAGTGAACTCGGGGTGCCCGCTGCTTCCTCCTGAACGAGTCCTGTTTTTTATTTTTATTTTTAAAAATATGATTCTATTGATTTCAGAGAGGAAGGGAGAGGGAGAGAGAGACAGAAACATCAGTGATGAGAGGGAATCATTGAACAGCTGCCTCCTGCACGCCCCACACTGGGATCGAGCCTGCAATCCCGGCCTGTGCCCTGACCAGGAATCGAACCATGACCTCCTGGGTCACAGGTTAACGCTCAGCCTCTGAGCCACGTGGCCGGCTGGAGTCTGGGTTTGATCAGGTTTCCAGGCTCGTTCTGCACAG
>NW_005355292.1:234751-235669 GCF_000412655.1 Myotis brandtii | reverse complement strand
CAGCGGGGAGAAGGCAGGGTCGTAGGTGACAGCACGCTGCCTGCGAGTCGCTGCCACCTGACCTGGATATTTCCCTCATTGTTTCACCCCGTGGGTCAGTGCTTGTCACCATTGCTGGAAGCACGGGGGGCTTCCTGGAGGAAGTGACTCCCGGGGCGTCTGCAAGATGAGAGGGATCGGCTGGGAGGAGAGGGGACGGGTTCTGGGCAGAGAGGCAGATCCCTCGGTGGCTGAAGGGGAGCATCACCCTGCGTCTGGACACCGTCTGGAGCAGGAGGGAGGCGGTATCTGCAGAGACAGGGAAGGAGGAGGAGGCGCGGAGGGGATAAGCCAGACAGGGAGATGGGAGTCAGCTGAGAAACAGGACAGGCTTTTACCAGGATTCCTCGTGGGGGCGGCCGGGGGTGGGTGTGTGTGTAGGGGGAGGCAGGAGCAGATCAAGTGGGCTCAGCGGGGTCTGCTGAATTCCCGAGCCTGGCGGTGGCCACGGTGATGAAAAGCAGTGATGGAGAGGCACCAGGCCGATGGGGGAGAGGCACCAGGCCGGTGGGGGAGAGGCACCAGGCCAGTGGGGGAGAGGCACCAGGCCGCAGAGCCATGGCATTTGGCAGCAGATGAGCCGAGGGGAGCAATGGAGACAGTGGAGCTGATGCCAGGAATCGTGGGCCGGTGTCTCAGAAGACGGTTATCAGGAAAGGCCCCATGGGAGGGAGAAGTGGGGCGGGCTGAGCAGGAGAGGGGAGAGCAGGGGCCCCAGTAGGGGGGAGGGCTGAGCGCAGAGGCGGGAGGGCAGCATCGCTCTGGGGCCGGTGATGGCGAGGTGCAGGGCTGGAGGAGCCGTCCCCCCCACCGCGTGAGGTCCGGGGTGGGAAGGTGCCCCGTGGGTCCGGAGCTCTCTGGGGTGTCCTCGGATGGAGT
>NW_005355292.1:234050-234543 GCF_000412655.1 Myotis brandtii | reverse complement strand
CGGGACCACTGCTGTCCCCTGCGCAGTGGCTCCGACCAGGGACCAGGCTCAGTCTGTCAGTTTCAGTCCCGAGCCTCGCACCTGGGGAGGCTGGGTCTTCAGCCCATCGTCCCTGTTCCGCTAAATGCACAGAGCCCCTGGGGATGCCTCGCTTCGTCTCTACAGCCTGCTGGCCTGGCTGGGCCCCTCCGCACGCCCAGCTCCAATAGTCAGAGAGTCAGAGCGGATATCAGACGGTTGTCTCGGCCCAGGGAGTAGCCACAGAGAGAGGGAGAGACAGCAGTGTGGCCTAGGGTGACGGAGCAAACCAACCGGGGTCGTCGGAGACAGAAACACTCAGCCGCACGGAACCTGAGCGAAGGCGAGAGCCCCTCACGGTCCCGTCTGCCTCCCAGGCCTCAGAAAAGGGGGCTCTCTCCCCCCCAGCACCCCCCATGGCTGCTGTCTCTTTCTTTCTCTCTCTCTTTCTCCCTTCCTTCCTTCCTTCCTTCCT
>NW_005355292.1:225745-233802 GCF_000412655.1 Myotis brandtii | reverse complement strand
TTCCTTCCTTCCTTCTTTCTTTCTTTCTTTCTTTCTTTCTTTCTTTCTTTCTTTCTTTCTTTCTTTCTTTCTTTCTTTCTTTCTTTCTTCTTCCAGCCACACGGGATGTACAAGTTGGGGTAGAGGTGATTTGGGGCCAACATCCCAAATGGAGTGCTGACCCCCCCCTTCCTGGTTCTGGGGGGACCCCGAGGAAATCCTTTGGCACGAAGCAGGCAAACAGACATGCACCGAAACACAGCACCACGAGGCGACCCACGGGGAAACTTTCCACTCGCAGACACTCCTGGCCACGCAGGAGGCTCAGGATTGCAACACGCGGCGTCTTTGGCCACAAACCCGAGGACTCTGCAGTTTTCCCAGAGCACCTAAAAGGAAGCATTCTTGGCAAAAACAATATGTTTATAGACAGAAAGGCTTTATTTTAGAGAAACTCAACTCCCCCTTCGACGTAGAGAATTCGGAGCGAAGCCCCCGCGGCTACTTTCCGTCCGAGGCTCCCACCCAGAGAGGGGCAGGTAGGGAGAGCCTGTGTGTGTGTGTGTGTGTGTGTGTGTGGTTTCCATGAACTGGGCTTGTGTTTGGAATTTGTGCCTCTCAGCCAATTGCTGAGTGCCTTCGGATGCTTCCCCGAGACCGGGAAGGTGGGGGCTTCCCAGAGAGAGGGCCGGGCCGCCGTGATTCTTGTCGGAAACCTACCCCTCCCGTCTGAACATCGAACCCACACAAAGCGCAGACCGGAAGCCCGACTGGCTTGTGTTCCGGCCTCTTGTTAGAACCGCTTTGCTGCCACAGGTGAGCTGCCTCCCCCGCCCGGGGCCCAGGGGTCACCTTCCTTTCTCCCCTTCTCATTACCAAACCCTGGGCACCCCGAGGGCTGCAGGACCTGCTGCCTCTGGAGGGTGGCCGAGGTCCTCAGTACGTCTCATAGACATTCTCACTGAATAGTCGCCCTGGTCTAAAGGCCCTGAATTCAAGACACCCTGGTCTAAAGGCCCAAGACAGAAGACAGAGTTTTTTATTTGTGATATTTATGGGCATGGCCACAGAAGAAAAAATATATAAAAACATGTTTATATATTTCTAGCCCCTGGCAACCACCAATTTGCTCTCTGTCTCTATGGACCGATCTGTTCTGGATATGTCACATCAATGGATTCGTACAAAATGTGGCTTTTGGTGTCCAGCTTTTTACACTCAGCATCATGTTTTCAAAAGTTCATCCATATTAGGAGGACATTTCTCCCCCAAATAAACCAGGCTGGAGAGCTAGTGCGTCTCCTACTTACAGCAGAGCAGGAGCTTTAAGAACCTGCGGACGAGCCTGGTGTCTGTGAGCCCCCGAGAGGCCTCCAGAGGCTGCGGAGGCCAGAGTCTGCTCACGGGACCACCCTGTCTCCTGACCGGTTTCACCCTGGCTCTGGTCTGGGCGATGCCACCTGGGGCCCTTGGTACCTGCCTTCCAGCCCGCTTCTCACACAACGAACGACTCCCCATTGTGTGGATTCAGTATCGCCCTACCTTGCCTCTGTGTAGGTGGGCTCAGTAGATCTAGAGGGAAGATGAATCTCACAGCAATCGGGGAGGAACGTGGTGGATTTCTAAACTTTAACACCTCTCATCTTGCAAGGTGGCCCTGAGGTCTTGTGGGTGGAGGGGGGGCAGGTAGAATCTAATGGAAGAGGATGCTGAATTAAGATAGCTCTGGAGAAGGTCATGAAAAGTTTCAGCGTTTGCCTGTAGTGAATTCATTGTAAGGATATAAACTTAAAAATGATTTACTAAATCGCCGTTCCTCTTTTATGTTTTATTGCTATTGTCTTTTCATTCTTTGTAAAACCCCTGTCTGACATTATTCCTATGGCTATTATAGACTTTATCTGTTTTTATATCCCCCCCCCTCATTTTTATATCCTCACTATATTTTTACAACTTTATCTGGAAGTCAAAGAATTCATCCCTCTGGAATTCATTCATTCTGGAATTGGGAACTTGCATCTGCTAAACTTTAACAATTCGTTTTTTAAAAAATATATTTTTTTATTGATTTCAGAGAGGAAGGGAGAGGGAGAGAAAGATAGAAACATCAGTGATGAGAGAGAATCATTGATGGACTGCGTCCTGCACACCCACACTGGGGAATCAAGCCCGCCACCCGGGCATGTGCCCTGACCAAGAATCAAGCCCTGACCTCCTGGTTCATAGGTTGACACTCAACCATTGAGCCACACCAGCCTGGCCACAATTCTCTGTTTTTTGTTCTTCTGAAATGATTTTAACAGAGCAGTTACTCTTCAAACAGCCCTCTTAGCCACTAGGTGGCGCTCATATGCTATTGTAAATGGATTCTCATATTAAACTATTTGGAAAAACAATTTGTCTTCATTTAAGGTAAATACAGGAATTGGCCCTAAAAAAATGTCTGTGCTTTGTGGATTACAGACCCCACCCCCCTCCACCCCCGGCTGCCTTTTCCACTACATCATCATGATTAAGCATAGGCACTCCAGAATCAGGTTGAGTTCAAATACAGCCTGTCACTCACTTGCTGTGTAACCTTGAGTCACTTAACTTCAGTGTTCTCATCGACAAAACGGAGTTAACGACACATACCTCATGGAGTGGTAGGGAGAATTAAAAAGTTAATATCCATTAAAGCACATGGTGTTATATGTGTTTTTTGAAAAACAGTCTCTTTACCACGTGCCCCTCCCCCCAGCTCTATGAGCTATAGCAACAATTAACATTGTATAATTTTAAGGTGTACAGTGTGATATGTTGATCGCATGTAGAATGTGAAATGATTGCACAATAGGGTTACTTATGTGTTTGCATTTGTTATTGATGCTTTTGTTTTCACTGTGGCATTGCTAACCCCTCAGAACAGCGATGTTCAACCGTTCTCATCTCCTGGCACACATAAACTGATGACTGAAATTCTGCGGCACACACCAAAAAATATATTTCTAGCTGATCTGACAAAAAATAGGTATAATTTAAATTTCTTCACAGAATCACTTAAGGATCATGTTCGAAATATAGACGTATGAGCTCCATACCTGGAGTGTCTGTTGCAGTAATTCTGAGGTAGGGGTTAGGGATCTATAGTCTTCAGAAGCTTTTTGGGTTGTTCTGATGATCAGCTGGATTTGGGGGCCCGTGACATAGACTACCCAGGGTTGTTCCTGTCGGCCCCAGTCCAGTTGTGGGGTAAGGAGTTAAGGCTATTGCACACTGGCAGTTTCCAATTTCCCTTCAACACCGTGCGTGCCATCTGAACCTCTGCCCCTTGGGATGGTCCCTCTCACCACTATCTCCAGGCCACCCCCGGATGAGGCTGAACTGCAACCACTGGCTGTTTTTTCAGTCTGCAGGCCGACGCTCTAGCCACTGAGCCAAACTTATGAGGGTACCAGCCAGAAACACTGGCTGTTTCTGGCTGGTACCCTCATACTCAGCTGACCCATGGGTGCATCAAGCTTGTTTTTTTTCCTCCATC
The DNA here is from genome assembly GCF_000412655.1 of Myotis brandtii. Lineage (NCBI taxonomy): Eukaryota > Metazoa > Chordata > Mammalia > Chiroptera > Vespertilionidae > Myotis > Myotis brandtii. The sequence goes on along the minus strand of NW_005355292.1, from coordinate 230,303 downwards.
ATCAGCTGGTCATAGCAGACCTCAGGAGGGGAACTGGGGCCACAGTGGTGAGTGGCACGGGGCCGGGGCTGCCTGCTTGTGTAGCTTGCCCGGGCCACTCTCATCTCACAGTGAGTGGGCCGCCCAGCCGTGTAGCGCCTGGGTGTGATGGAGCCCAGCTCGTCATGGCTGATGGGTCACTTGGTGTCCCACTGTTGGGAACCACATCTCTTCAGGGCCTAAGAGTGAGCCAGGAGTGTTTTTTTGTTTTGTTGTTGTTTGTTTGTTTTTCTGAAGTGATTCATTGTACAAGGCTTTGCTCCAGGACATTGTCTGAGTTGTGATTGTCTAAACGTGGATTGCCAAAACTCCACACACTGTCTTTTTCCATCACCAATACTTCTTCTTTTTTAAAAAAATTCTCACCCAAGGATATGTTTGTTGATTTCAGAGAGAGAGGAAGGGAGAGTGAGAGAAACATTGATGTGAGAGAGAAACATCAATCCATTGCCGCCTGTGTGCGCCCCGAGTGGATATCAAACCCGCCACCTAGGTATGTGCCCGACCAGGAGTTGAACCCACAACCTTTCGGTGTACGGGGACAAGGCTCCAACCACCTGAGCCACCGGCCAGGGCCGAGGGCTTCTTCTATAAAGAGCTCCTTGTGTGACCATTTTGTCCCCTTTGCTCTTCAAAAAAACCCTGTTTTATGAAAGAGTTCTATTGAACTTCAACTTTGAGAGAGAATGAATGTTTACCACTTAAAAGCTCACTGATTTTTATTTCCTTCCAGTATTTTAGATTACTTCTAGACTTGGTACATTATATAATTGATGATGAAGCTCAATATGTTGGTTTTTTTATATAATTGATGATGAAGCTCAATATGTTGATTTTTTTAAAGGGAAAAGTCATCCACCGCCAGTACTTCTGACTCCACAGGGGCTACCGGGGCACGGGCTCGGGCGGGGCCGCCTGCCTGCAGCGGGGCCTTCGCAGGGCCTTTTCCTGCTCTGGGCCCGCTCAGCCCTCTGTCTCGTGACAGGGGTACGAGCCACGTCCCCAGCTGTGGATGACTGTCTCCAGGCCGGAGCAGCCGTGGGACTGTGCCGCCTGCTGGGTGTTAGGAAGGGCGAGAGGCAGGCATTTGTTCTGGACGCTGAGACGTTCCAGCTCGTCCCGGGCTCTGGGCCGTGGAAAGGGGCACCGGTGCGGCCGCCTCCGGATCTTCTCAGGGGCTGCTTCCTGTTGTCTTTGTTGCCTGAGTCTGATCCGAGGGCCCCCAGCCTATGGCACCTGGTATTCATCAAGTCTGACTTCTGTGATGTCGTCACCGCGTGATGCTCCGCCGATGTCCGCTGGGGGGTCTCCTCCGGCTGCACTCGGGGAGAGGAGGGCTGATGCCGCGGGCGCCGCTGTGGGTCTGAGGGAGTGGGGCCTGCATCAGGCCCTCCTGTGTGTGTGTGTGTGTGTGTTGGGGGGGGGGATGGGAAGGGTATAGTCCCCTGGCCAAAGGCTGCACACTGGGCACCCGAGCCGGCACTTGAGTCAAGAGCACCCCCTGGCAGGAAGGCCGGTGCCCGCTGTGCCCTCCGGACCCGCCTGGTCTCCCGGGGACTGGACTGATGAATGAATGTGATGGGATGGGATGGGGGCCACACCCTGCATCCTGTAGGCTTTGTTTATGATTTCCTGCCCACTTGAGTCAAGAGCACCCCCTGGCAGGAAGGCCGGTGTCCACTGTGCCCTCCGGACCCGCCTGGTCTCCCAGGGACTGGACTGATGAATGAATGTGATGGGATGGGGGCCACACCCTGCGTCCTGTAGGCTTTGTTTCTGATTTCCTGCCTTGGCTGGGGTGGGGGGCAGTTTTGGAACTTCCCCTCGACTCCCCACCGTGACAGCTCTTCTCCGTGTGGGCGTTTGCCACTGTCAGGTACACCCCCCCCCCGCCCCCCGTCATGCATCTGCAACTAGGGTGATGGCACGTCTGAAGGGACGTGCTGAGCAAGGCCTTGGCTGGGCTCTGCCCGGCCTCTGGGGGTGCTGTTTCCCCATAATCCTCTCCTCTCTCTGCTGGGATGACCCCAGGAGATGCGCTCTGACCTTTCCGCTCAGGATAGTTATCTGTCTGCTCCTGGTAGCTGAGCATGGTGGTGGTGTCTGCTGTTTTGGGTCCTATCATTGCCATGGTTACCAGTGGGCCGACTTCTGTGCTGGTGTCTCCTACCATCAGCCCTGCCTGCAGAGACCGGCACCCACCCAGACGCTCAGGGATGCCGATGGCTCCACCAGCAGCTCCTCGTTGCTTAGGTAACCGGCGCACACGCCGGCCCTTCCGTGAACCGGCCTCTGCTGGGTGTCCTGGCTTTCCATGGTGTGTCCAGCCTAGCCGCCCGCTTCCTGAGCCTTGGGCTCCTCCTTCGCCGTCTGCCAGGGCAGTCCTGCCATGTCTGCCTCACTCGACGTGGCCATCGCTTGCTCCCAGCTGCCCAGAGCCCCCCAGCAGCCTGCCGATCCGGCTCTAGGAAGTGTTGTTGGAGGGCTGGTATGGGCTGAGCTGCGGAGGTCTGTTATGGGCTGAGCTGTGGAGGGCCGTTATGGGCTGAGTGTGGAGGGCTGGTAGGGGCCGAGCTGTGGAGGACCGTTATGGGCTGAGTGAGGAGGGCTGGTATGGGCTGAGCTGTGGAGGGCTGGTATGGGCCGAGCTGTGGAGGGCTGTTATGGGCTGAGTTGGAGGGCTGTATGGGCTGAGCTGTGGAGGGCTGGTATGGGCTGAGTGAGGAGGGCTGGTATGGGCTGAGTTGTTGGAGGGCTGGTATGGGCTGAGTGTGGAGGGCTGGTATGGGCTGAGTGAGGAGGGCTGGTATGGGCTGAGTTGTTGGAGGGCTGGTATGGGCTGAGTGTGGAGGGCTGGTAATGGGCTGAGCTGTGGAGGGCTGTTATGGGCTGAGCTGTGGAGGGCTGGTATGGACTGAGCTGTGTTCTCCCACACACTTCATGTTGAAGTCCTAGCCCTGCACCTCTGAGTGTGACTGCAGGTCCAGGCAGGGCCTTTAAAGAGATGGTTAAATTAAAGTGAGGCCGTTAGGGTGAGCCCTAATCCAATGACTGTGTCTTAGAACAAGAGGAGATGAGGACACAGATATGCACGGAGGGACAGCGGTGAGGCAGGGAGGTGGCCGTCCACCAGCTAAGGAGAGCGGCTAAGAAGACACCTCGATCTTGGACTTTTAGCCTCGTCCTTCGCTTGCTCTGCGGTTTCAATCCAAGTGGCAGAGGCGTTTCATGGGCGACGGGGAACCCTCTGGCTTTCCCGCTGGGAATTTATTGGTGGCCGATGTCCTCGGGCTTCCATGGCCCGCCCCCCAAGCATCAGCCACCCTCAGCAGCCGCTGCCCAATCTCACCTCCTTAGGAGGACTCTTTCCTGTTATTTCTCAAAGGGCTGGTTCTCAGCCCGGCTGCATCTCCTGCCGGATACGCCGCCCCAGTTCAAGGAGCCAGGAGCTAGGTAACGGGTCTCCATTGCTGGCCGGGGAGGGGGTGACCCAGCCCCAAATATCCTATGGATGAGCCTCCACGTTTTGGAATCACTGCTGGCGTCGGGGTGGGCTCCTGGGCAGACTCTGAGCGGGACGCCGGCGTGTTGGGTGTTTGCTAGGGGCACGCCTGCAGTCCAGGCAGGAAGGGATGGAGGGGGCTGTGGAGAGGTGGACAGTGCTGCCGCCACCCTGTGCAGGCCGGCGTGTCCTTCAGATCCTGCTGAGCTGGGGCAGAGGGCAGGCCGTGCTCCTGACCTGCCCACCAGGCTGATGGTGGCTGTTGCGGGAAAGGATCTTGCTCAGGGGACGCCCTCCAGTCACGGCAGCACCTGCAGAGGCCGGCCGCCTCCCCGCCCGGGGCGCACCCTGCTGGCCTGCAGTGGGGCCCGGGGCACGCAGAGACAACCTGTGACAACAGTGCAAGACCCACTTTACCGGGGCCGCGCTGAACTTCCTATGGGACGGGGTTAGTGCCTCTGCCTCCTTTTGGTGGATGGAGCCGAATGCTGACACTGAGCCGTAGCCCGGAGGCAGCCCGGGACCAGACGTCCTCTCCCGAGAACTCAGAGGTTACTTTTGTCATCTCCTGGGTATAAGTCTTCTCCACAGAGGCACGCTGTCCCGGGAGGCCAGGCCCCGCTCAGCCTCTCTGCCTCTCGGACACCAGCTCTCGGGTGTGAATCTGAGCCGCCACCTGCCACTGAGCTGTCATCAGGCCAGAAGTGACACCGTGCGGCTCTAGCTGCCGTGGGCACGCCGGGAGCGGGTGAAGGTGAAGGGGTGGGGGGACTGCAGACATAGACACAACGGGCGCGCACAGCCTTTGATCGGCGCATCCCAGCGCCGACCACAACAAAAGCTCCGAGAGGAAAGGTCAGGCCATGAAGTGCTATTTGTTTTCACTGAAACTCCATCCCACCCACTTAACACCCGTCTAACCAGCAGCGGAATCAATTACCACGTGTCAGCCCGAAACCTGACACAGGGAGTGAAAGAAGGACACAACCTCCCCGGGGAGGGGGCTGGCGGGCGGGC